>NW_009720071.1:66780-81101 GCF_000703405.1 Apaloderma vittatum | reverse complement strand
CCCTAGAAGGAAACTGCTTGAATGAAATCGTGTATCTTGATGTTTATTATTCTTTGACTGAGGCTTGCACATGTATATTTTGAAAGCCAAGTTCTGATTCAATGAAAGTAAATGTCAAGGATTTGTATTTTTCCTGTCTTTGAGACTGTCCCTTCTATATGAAAGTGAATTGTGTGCAAATGTTCCACAAGGTACTTTTGTGCAGCTTGGCAGCTCAGTAAGGTCTTTTTTTGCCATTCTACTGCAGCTGTTAATACAATGATATACTTTCAGTGTTAACATAATTTCATATTTAGCATGAAAATGTGTCTTAAATAAATATGCCTGCTTTCTAATTTTGCTATAATTTTGCACATTGCAATACAACGTAGACATTTTATTTTTATGATGATCAAATATTTTATTTAATTCTTGACCAGCTAGAGGTTTGCCTTAAAAATACTAAAATACTGTCCACACTAAAGAAATAAAATGAGAGTCTCATAGTCACTCCAGTGGCACACAGTAGTTGTATTTTTTTTTTATTTTTCTGTTGTACAGATTGTAATATTAATTCCTCTCTTATTGCAAACACATCACTGCTTTACTTAAAAATTACTTTACTCTATTAAAGTAAATTAAAGATTTTTACTGCTGTTGTTATCTAATTCATACCAGTAAAACAATGATTTTATCTCATCAATGAACCAAATTGCTATAGAAATTTTAGAATCTATGATAAGTCAAAGAATATAGGACAAATAATGAACTGGTAATTAACATTTTCAATTCTAAAATACATTTAAATGCTTATTATATTAGTATATAAAATCTCAAAATCACAGATGACTCTGATGATGGACCTAGTTTTTTGATCAATATGGGTACAAGGCTAGGCTACAGGTCTATCTGTCACATCTCTAATTGGTGGACTGTATCAGCTATAGGATGCAGCTGTGTTTTGTTCAGTGTCATTTCTTAGCAACTTCTACCAATTTTCCCGAAGCAGAAATTTTGGTTACGTCTTTTGATTTAATAGTTCTTCATCGATATTCCCTTCATGAAAACAATTATTTTGATTTTGAAAGAATAGGTTGTGTTAATTACTTTTAAAATGGGTGGTCTTCTGTATTTCTTTACCTCTAGGTCAAGAATCCTGGCAATATAGTTTGTAACTAAACATTTTTAAAACATCCCAATATAGTTAGTGATGTTGAAATTAATCTTCATATCAATGCAGAAAGAAATTAAAAAATTTCTTACACGTTTTACAGAGACACAATACTTTTGAAAAGTATTGATTTGTATCACATGTAGTCTTGGAATTTTTTTTTCTTTCAATTTAATTATATAGCATAGGATAAAATTTCTCCAAGCTGACTAAGCCTTTCCCTCAAAAAGTAGTTCTTTAGGGAGAAGTACCTTTAAGACATTTCTCAACTAGATAGGTCTAGATTTTGCAGCAAAAGCTGGCTGCGAAGCTGAAACACTTTTTCCAAAGAAGATACATCTTCATGACTTTGTGCGTGCTACCAGCTCTTTGTAACTTGATTGTGAACCGAGTTATTCAGAGTCCTTTTACAGGTAGTGGAAGAGAGGACAGGTTGTGATCCATTTCCTCCTGAAGTAAAAGTCTGAGCCTATGTCAGTGTTAACAACTGCTGTAGCCCAACAGGTGCAGATCAGCTGATCAAGTCTGAGCTCCCTGCATTTACACTGTCTCTGCATTTACACTGAGGTTTTACCTCAGGTTGATTCTAGTCTGGTCCACTGAATTGGACATCCTTACTAATGATGTAGTTTGAAGCTGACTGAAGGAAACTTACCCAGCAAAATGTGGTGTTCCTGATTATAGGCTTTCTGAGGAAGTGCCCCTCTGATTTTTCAGCAATAGTATGCTACTGCCCTGTCACTCATCAGCAGTATAAAGCTTCTCACATGAAAAACTGTATTTATTCTTGCTTGTTTTATTCATGATCATTTATAAGTGAGACCATCCAAATGGTTGCTTAAGTCCAGTCTGAATTTTGATTTTAGCTTTTAGACAAACTGATAGGAAATTGTGGGCTTAACACCACAATAGTGGCACAAAATCACACCATGCCTTAAACTGCCCTCATCCTTCCTGGAACTCCTTTCCTTGTGCAATAAAACAGGGACCTTAGCTTACACAATAATACAGGGACCTTAGCTTTCTTTGACTCTTTGCAATTGCTCTCCTTCTGATCTACTTGATATACTGGGTTGGGGAGATGAGCTTGGGCTTGACGGACTGCACTATCCATGGGATGTGGGACAACTATAAGCACAGAACCTGGTTTTGGTAGGTGGAACTTAGGTCCTTATATGAAATTTTGGTACCTGATATCTGTATTCAAAGAGATGGCTGCCACCATGGAGATCTTCTGTAGTTCTAATCTCATTTTTCAATGCTAACTGGCTTGGGGTGGGCAGAGTCACTGAGGGCAGTCAGACACAGGGTCTTTAAGACTTCAGCAGTTCAAGTAAGAGCTGTTTATAGGATCATCCAGGCCTTTATTCTCCATTGATTCATTAACGGTCTATGCAGTGACAATTTGATGCACATTTCAACTTAACGCCTGTCCAATGGGATTATCCACAAGACTACTGCTGGAGATGCACAGACATATCAGAGGATGCCACAGTAAGGATACATAATGCCCATTTTTTTTCTATATCTTCAGCCTCATTCACTATGCAAGACTTGAAGAGTTACTGTTCACAGCACTATTGTCATAACTTCAACTTTGTTGAGTTTGGAGAGGAAAGAGGCTGCACAGCACAGTTGTACAGAAGCCTAATAGAACTGCATTTGCATGTGCTACAATGCAGAGGTAGGACTAGGCACTTGGAGCCAGGCAAGTAGGCTCTAAAACAGCTGTGTGGAATATTTCACAGCTCAAGGTCTCAGTGAAGTGCTTTCAAGGACCTAACTGCCTTTATGATCAGACTGACAATAGTCATGGACTCTGTAACCCTGACACTTCTACTCTCACTAGCAACCCCTCTCCAGCTCCCTGCGTCATCTTACTATCAAATAAGTAGGGTGTAAATAAATGCATGTAAATAAAAGAAGACCTATGGTTTACCTGTTTAAACCATAAGGGTCGTTGGCTCTGGTGGTGAGGGAACAAAAATATGTCCCTGAAAGCTGATGTGCCTTTCAGTGCTTTTGTGCTGGGTCCAGCTAATGATATCTTAGAGCAGCAGCAGATGACCTCTGGAATCTTCTAAAATTGCAGGACTCAAATTAATAGTTCTATCTTCAGACATCCTTGCCAGAAGACCCACTGAATATTTCCAAAAGGAGTATATCTGCAAAGCCATATGCCAGGCGTAATTGTTGATCTTCATTGTTAAGATGACCAATTTCATCTTCTTGAACTATGTGCAACACTAATTCTAGTCCTCTTTCATCAAGAGGAAGTTATGAATTTAACAGACTTGTTCTGATTCTGGATTACTCTGCTTCTGTTTGCCTTTGAGGACATATCTAACACTACCTACGATTTTCTGGGAGACTAAGAAGATTGATGTTATCATCAGGACAGAGCAGAATGAAACAGAATAATAGAAAGGGATTTCAGAATTGATGTTAAAAACAAAACTACAGATTGTTTTATATGGCCCTTCAGAAAAGCAAGAAGCAACTCAAGATGTTACAGGATCTCATAATAATTCAGGACTCTACTATCAACTCAGGCTGGAGGACTTCAAATAATCAAATGGCATCACAACAACATTTAGATTGGAAAGGACCTCTTAGATTCATAGAATCATAGAAGGTGTTGGGCTGGAATGGACCCTTAAGGGTCATCTAGTTCAATCTCCCATGGTAAGGAGGGACATAGAATCATAGAATCATGGAATGGCCTAGGCTGGGAGGGACCTTAGAGATCATTTAATCCAACCTCCCTGTCATGGGCAGAGACGCCTCTCTTTAACTAGATCAGATTTCTCAGAGATGCACCAAGCCTGACCTTAAATATGTCCAGGGATGGAGTCTCCACCACCTCCCTGGGCAACCTGTTCCAGTGTTTCACCACCTTCATAGTAAAAAATTTTTTTCTAACATCTAATCTAAATCTACTCTACTCTAGTTTAAAACCATTGTCCTTTGTCCTGTTGCCACATGCGCTTGTGAAGAGTCCTTTTCCAGGTTTCCTGTAGATCCCCTTCAGGTACTGGAAGGCTGTTATATTAGGTCTCCCCAGAGCCTTCTTTTCTTCAAGTTGAACAATCCTACCGCTCTCAGCCCATCCTCCTAGTAGAGGTGCTCCAGCCCTTTAATCATTTTTGTGGCCCTCTTCTGGACCCATTCCAACAAGTCCATGTCCTTCTGATGAGGGCTCCAGAGCTGGACACAGCACTCCAGATGGGGATGTCACCAGAGCAGAGTGGAGGGGCAGAATCACATCTCTCGATCTGCTGGCCACACTTCCTTTGACGCAGCCCAGGATGTGATTGGCCTTCTGGGCTGTGAGCGTACATTGAACACTAAAGTCCAGGTTTTCATCCTCCAACAACCCCAAATCCCTCTCTAGAAGGCTGCTCTCTAACACATCATTCCCCAGACTGCATTAACAACAAGGATTGCTCTGACCCAGGTGCAGGACCTTGCATTTGCCCTTGTTGAACTTCATGAGGTTCACATGGGCCAACTTCATCTTGTCCAGGTGACTCTGGAAGACACTTTGTCTCTCTGGCATGTCAACCACACCACTCAGCTCGATGTCATCTGCAAACTTTCTGAGGGTGCCTTCAATCCCACGATGTCATTGCTGAAGATGTTGAAGGGCTTTGGTCCCAGTACGGACCCCTGAGGGACACCACTTGTCACCTGTCTCCATCTGGACATCGCGCTATTGACCACAACTCTCTGGGTGTAACCAATCAATTCCTTATCCACTGAACAGTCCATCTATCAAACCCATAATTTAGAGAGAAAGATGTTTTGGGGGACTATGTCAAAGACCTTGCAGAATTCCATATAGGTGATATCCATTGCTCTTCCCTTGTCCACTGTCACTCCATTGTAGAAAGCCACTATGTTGGTCAGGCAGGACTTACCTTTGTTGAAGCCATGTTGGCTTTCTTGGATCACCTCCTTGCCCACCATGTACCTTAGCAGAGCCTCAAGGAAGAGGCTCGTGGTCTTCCCAGATGTAGACTCCACAGCTTCTCTGTCGACCTGTCCCAGTGTTGATTCCACTCACAGTAAAAGAATTTTCTTGTGTTCATATTGAATTGCATGAGCTTTAATTTATACTAGTTGCTTCTTGTTGCTTCAGTGGGCACCACCAAGAAGAGTATGACTCCCTCTTACACGCATTGATAAACAGTCTTCACTTCTGTGGACTGAACAGAGTGACAGCTCTCTCGGTCTCTCATAGAAATGATGCTCCACTCTTTTGGTCATATTTGAAGCCCTGTGCTGTACTCAATCCAGTAAGTCTATATCTTTCTTGTACTGGAGAACCCAGAACTGGACACAGTACTCCAGATGTGTCTCACCAGTGCTGAGCAGAGAGGAAGGACTGCCTCCCTTGACCTGCTGGTAAAACTCTTCCTAATTCAGCCTAGGATACCACTAGCCTTCCTTGCCACAAGGACACAATGTTGGCTTATTTTGCTTATTGCTGTCCGTCAGTAATACATGGTCCTTCCCTGTAGAGCTGCTGTCCAGCCAGTTGTAGCAGTATACCATTGCCTGATGTTATTTCTCCTCAGAGGTAAGACTTTGCATTTCTCTTTGCTGAACTTCATAAGACTCCTCTCAATCCAATTACTCATCCTCTCTATGTCCCCCTGAACGGCACTTAGTCTACCAGCCACTCCTTCCCTCTTTGTATCATTGCAAATTTGCTGGCATGCACTCTATCCTGTCATCCAAGTCATTAATGAAAAGGTTAAAAAATACTGACCTAAGTATCAGTTTCTGAGGCACTTGCAGCTGACTGGCCTCCAAACTTGGTGGCAATGAAGCTTATTTGAAGCAGATTTTGAGCAAAGCTTTAGTTTCATCCAAAAGTAATCTGTGGTCCAAATTAATATGCAGTAGATGGGGAACGTCATGGAATGTGTTTCAAAAGTGTGCTGTTGTTCCAAACAAATACATAAAAGTAGATGAACCAAGAAATAAATCACATAAATTGCATCCTAACATTTTGTATTTCTCCTTCCTGAAGGCTGAGGCAGTTCAGATGCTGCAGAGACAAAATTACACAATAAAAATCCCAGTCTCAGGCCTGATCAACCAGTATTTAAGTAATGTGTTTGCCGCTTCTGAAGGAGCAATGTGTTTATCTATTATTACACTAATCAATCATCTTTATAACTAAACAAATTTATTATAAAAGAATATGTTTATTTTATGACATAGTTTTGCAAGCAATTGACAAAAGCATTCAAAGCCAAAATGCACTATGAAGGCTGTAGGCAAAGTAAAGATCCTTCTTATCTGTTCTGATACCCCGGGTAACATCTATTGACTTAGAACGCATCACTAGCCCTCACGCTGATATGTCTCGGAGTGTTTAGGGAATATCTTAGAGACATGGATCTGTTGGAGAGTGTTCAGAGGAGGGCCACCATGATGATCCAGGGGCTGGAGCACCTCTGTTACAAGGACAGGCTGCAGGAACTGGGATTGTTCAGTTTTGAAAAGAGAAGACTTCGGGGGGACCAAATAGCTGCCTTCCAATGCCTGAAAGGAATCTACAGGAAGGCTGGGGAGGGTCTTTTTACAAGAGCGTCCACTGATAGGACAAGGGGAAATGGGTTTAAGTTGAAGGATTAGATCTTAGGAAGAAATTCTTCAGTACAAGGGTGGCAAGACTTTGGAATAAATTGCCCAAAGACATTGTGGCTGCCCCCTCCCTGGAGGTGTTCAAGGCCAGGTTGGACAGAGCCTTGAGTTGCCTGATCTAGTTGAGAGGCATCCCTGCCCATGACAGGGAGGTTGGATTAGATGATCTCTAAGGTCCCTTCCAGCCTAGGCCATTCTATGATTCTATGATTCTTTTATTAATGAATCACTCAGTACAGCCATGTGGAATTGTGTGTTCTCTAGCCAGGATGCACTCTTCTGTTTAAAAAAAGACCTATTCAAGAACAAAATTAACCAAGACTGGAACTCCAAAACAGCAAAATTGTATTTTAATAGATATAAGGGAACCACAAAAATCATGTTGCCATAACCATCTAGATGAACTCTTTTCTCTCCAGTCTAGTAGTGACAGCTTATTCACTATAATTCTTAAAAGTTTCTAATGCTTCCACTATTTCTTAGGTTGCCTAACCTCAACTTTCCCTTGCACAATTCTGCAATTTTTCAGCATACTCCAAAGAATGTCTACAAAGGAGGATTTATGATGTGAAATTTCAGAGGTAACAGTGTAAGGTGAGTAAAACAGATCTCATTAACTCTAGTCTGCATATATATCCAGTGATGGTTGCAGAGCAGCATGATCCCTCCTGTCCCTCACCTGCTCAGGTTGCATGTACCTCTGCACAGTGCACTGTGAACAGTGCCAAATCCCAAAACACTCTAAAAAAATGGTTATGTGGGGCAACATAAGATCGTCAGACTTCCTCAAGAAGTCCAGCTGAGACATTTATACTTGCTTTGTTAATTTTCGTATTTAATTACAAATGCAATTTCTATTTAGTGGGGAATGGTCTCTGAACTGGTGTTTTACTGGAGTGACTTCAATACCTCAGCAAAATTTGGAGCCTTTAGAGCTTGTTTTGGAATAGACAGGGTAGCAGGGTCCCTTGTACATACTGCAGGTGTTATTGCTGTGACTGCTAAATGTTATATGGTTACTTTTGTAGTAGAGATGGGATTGAGATCTACAACTCTTTTCACAATAGACTAATGAATAGCCATCAGCTGAAGCAAATTTCTGTCAGTAGCAACCTGAAATGCAATTGAACTCAATGACCTAGAGGTGAAAGTCTCTGTATCTCATTACCACTTCCCTAAACCTTCCTGTCCCAGAGTATTTTCTTCAGTCTTTTGAAAGGAAACATCTATTGTACAGACAACTGCTGCTGACTATCTTAGTCATTTAACTTTAGATTGTTGAGTTTCATTATTGTTTATTCCTTTGTCTCAATCTGAATCATCTTCTATGAATCAGATAAAACACTGTCATTATGATATCATTTATGAAGGCTACATAATTGTAGCTTTTCTCCCTAAATCATTGAATTGAAATAGTACCTTTTTCCTCACTAAATATTAATTTATTTTCAGATGTTACTATTACATCATTTTGTTTATCTCTCAAAGAAATAGTTTTTAAGTAGAGATCTTCTGTATTTTTTGACCAATATCTGAAATATTCAGTAGTTTTAAATGTAACGTAAAAATTCTGAGGGGTGCTTAAAAAAAGTATTTTTGCTGCTCACAATTTTTCCAAAACAAAAAGTTTTAAAAATACAAGGGAAGATATTTCATTTTCTATACTTGGCCTAAACAAAAAACAAAGTTTGCAATAAAAGTTAGATTTTCAGTCCATTTGTCTAATCTGTCAGTAGTCAACAGTTAGAAATGATTTAGACAAAAATAAACTAAGGCATAGAAGACACGGGAAGATTGTTTCCCTCCAAACAGAAAGTTTACATCCTAGAAAGTCAAAGACAGTAATCTAAATCATTAGTACTTCTGAATCAAAATATTTTGTTCCCTTAAGATTTCAAGTGTGTTATTTGAGGTGAACTCTGACAACAGTGAGGGAAAAAGATTATTTAGTGAGTGAAAATCCCACTTGCAAAAAACATTGAGGGTAAGTGCTTTTGTCTATCCCTCTATAGAAAAAAAAAAAAAGGCAAAAAAAAAAGGGCTGTGCTTTACTTTTTCTGTGTGCTGAACTTCCACAAGATCCACAAACCACTAAACCAGAAACATGCTGCTTAAAAGATTATAAGCCATGGGAGGTCACATAGAAAGAGATGTCAGGCAGCTGGAGAGTCTTCCTACCAATGAACACTGGCATTATAGACTCCTTTGAGCCAAGGACAATTCACATTTCGCCAACATCTCCCTTCTTTAAAAAAAAACAGAGGGAAAAAAGCAACTGATTGCACTTCAGAAAAAGATAAATGTTTACATATATGGGATATACAGTCAACTGAAATTATCACCTATATCACATATGCAAGTATATGCATTTGTTAGAGAATTATATAAGTAAAACCCTCCCTTAGAAGCAGAATAAATAGGAAATAAAAAAATATATAACATCTTTATTTTTTAATTTCCTTTGCCTACTGTATGGATTTTTTATTATGTTAACACCATCATGCCTCTCAAAAAGTTTTCATTGACTTGAAACCTTCATATTTGTATGAAAACAAGTAGATACAAGTTTTAATAAATATTCAGAATGACCATGTAAACACGATTCACATGAAAAATCCCTGTCTTCCTTAATAATTTTTGAAATATTTTTAAGATGACTATATGGTTTCCCAGTACCTTTTAGTTCTTGCCTTTATAATCAGCAAGACCTTCATTCAAAAGATCATTTTATGTGCAATAAGAGGTAAAAAAAAAGTATTTTCAGTTTTCTCCAAAGCAATGTCACGTAAGAACATATAATGATATATTATCTGCAGAGAGTTAGATGATGTTGTGAAAGAGTTTTAGTCATTCTAAACCACAAGAATTCAACACAGAATTCCTCATGAAATATCTATAATGCTGAAAAACAATCCTACTGAAATAACTGTACCTTTGTTTGCAATTCTAGCAGAGATGTCAGGAATTTAATGTGCCTTGACAATAAACTGCCCTCTCATCCATAAAAGTGGGCCCTTGTGAACAGGGCTGAGATTTGTAGCTTAGGGAAGCTTGTATAGCCATCATCTGCACTGTAGCTACTTTGTTGATTGGTAGAAAACTTTAGTTTCAACCAAAACTGTTAATCTGGGCTTTTCCTCAAACAGTGCATTCACTTTCTTTTTCTTTAAGCTACTTACATTAGCCCTTAGATTTATAAAAGGACTCAACTATTTTTGAACTTGCCATAAAATTAGCAGGCATCACAAGACGGAAAATAAAAAAGGAAAATACATTCCACCCAAAAGAAGAATTTCTTATAACAGGCAATCAGTGAAATAAACATTATAGAAATTTCAACTCAAAGGGTTTTTATTTGCCGTAAGTTTTAAACATCAAGGCTTATTATTGGGTATGGTTGTGGGGAAAAGGGTGAAGGGCTACCATCCATAACATATTTGAAGAATAAAAGTAGTTTCAGATCCCCTCAGGCATGGGAAGCTCTGATATTGTGTTCTTTCCTACCCCATTACCATTATTTATTTATTTGATATTACCATATGTATTGGCATTTGATATAACATATGTCAACAAATTGAAACAGAATGTGAAAATGTCTACTATAGACAATCAAATTGCTACAGGATTTAGTTATTTTTTGGTATGTCCCTACATATACCATCCTCATTTGATGGTCCCATCTTTTAATATTCTCTTACCCTTTTTTTTCTGCAAAGAAAAGAGATGAGTATTCCAATCTTTTTCAATTCTTTGAGGATTTGCTTCACCTTGATTTGTATTGGACAACCTCTAAGTCCCGTGTTGCAGCATCCAGGTCAAGGAGTACTTGACTGGACTCTTGCTGCAGCTCAGAAAAATAGTAATGATTTGTCTGAAGGGTCACTGTAGACTGCGGAGAAATGTATGAAAAGCTTGAATAAATCCTCTGCCTGTGATGAAGAAATACTGCTTTTGTCAGGATTGATTTGTCAAAGAGTGGATTTTAAGGTGGGATGTTTTTGAGAATCTAATACCTTAAATCAGGAGCAAATTTAGAATTGTTCAAAGCATTTTAAATATAAAGTAACTTGCACATAGGAAAATTTGCAGGGAGTGTTGGGATTAAGTTTGAAGGTAGAGGTAGTAACAGTGATCTGACAAAAGGGGACAGAGTTTAAGCTTAATGGGAAGACTTGAGCATGCTGGTAATAAATAAGAGAAAAGTAATAAGAAAACAGGAAGAGAAAGAACATAAAGGGAAACAACAGAGGATTTTGTGTGTTATAACAATTTCTAGCTCTAGTTCCCTTTTCATGAGCATGCTTTTAAGGAAGCAAAGGAGGGATAGTGCAGTTTTCCTTTAGACATTCCCGGTCTCTCCTGATGTGAGTCAAATCCTTCAAATTACTCGGGAGAAGGACAAGAGAACCTCTTCTTATAAGTAGTTATGAACATATCGGTTTGCTCTTGTCTCTAGTGTATTAAGAAAGTTTCTTGTCTCAGTCTCCTTCTACTCATGCATACACTGGGATCCCAAGAGCTGCTGAATAATATTTCAACCGATCTTTGTGGCATCCCAACACAGAAATCTTTTAGGGAATCACTGCTCCTATATGTAGGCAGAACATGCAACTGAGAAACTGAGAGGTAGTTAAAGGACAGAAACATATAATAGGTTTCACAGGTTCTCCTACGCTGTCATTACGGAGACAAAAAGCAAAATCTGAACAGAAATAGCTCTACTCTTTCAGAGGTTTGGATTTTACTGTATTCTCACGTTACTTAGAGAGAAATAACTCCCTTTAAATTTCTTTCTTTATAAAGACATATATTTCATAAAATGTTCACATCTATTTGTTTCTTTTTTTTTTTTGGTGAGATTCAAGGTGATTGACATGAACATAAACCCACTCGGTCCCCATGTGTTGCCAGGTCTAGTCGGGAGGTGGCATCCCTGCCCAAAACAGGGAGGTTGGACTAGATGATCTCTAAGGTCCCTTCCAGCCTAGGCCATTCTATGATTCAACACGGAACCTTTATAAGACATTTTGAAAAACACCTGACCAAAATTCTCGTGATTTCTTCGAAGTTGGAAGAAGGAAGGAACAACAGAGGTAACTGTTATGTGTTGACCACAACTGCCCATTTCTTATTGATCTGAGCTGCTCAGGGAGTAGGAGTAGAGGCACCTGCAGTGAAGGAGTGAAGGAATGAAGTTGAGCGTGGGAGAGTGGGGAGGAAATATGCTGATTCGATGTTTACCTTTGTCTCTCATTACAGAAATGCATTTTAAATGGCAATAAATTAATTTTCCCCAAATTAAGTCTATTTTGACCATCACAGTAACTGGTCTTTACCTTGAACTGTGAGCTCTCTTACTCTATTTTTTCCCCCTGTCCTGCCAAGAGATACAAGTGAGCTGATGTCTGGATGGAAGTTTGGCTCTTAGCCAAGGTTAACCTACCAAAACCATGCAAGTTACTTGCTAGTCTGTCTATTGCCAGTGATGAATATGTCACTCAGCTCCCAAGCTACCAACACTGCCTTACAGTGCAACATACAACTAAATCAGACAGCTCATGGGACAGCAAGTAGTGGCACTGAAATTTTGTAGGCTATAAAGACATTTAGTTCCAAATCAGAGGCTATCATTAGATGCTGACTAACTTCTCTATGAAATTAAGAGACATGATAGAATAGAATAATCCAAGTGTAGTTTTGTAGACATATTTTTTAAAGATTGTAACAAAAATATTCTTAGAATATTTGATAACATGCTTGACTATATCAAGACAGCAACTATCAAACAGTTTTTAACACACTGGATCATCAGCTTGACCTGGCAGAAGTTATTTTAGTCGTTTCTCAGACAGAATGTATAGTATTTTTCCCAGTGTAGCTAAATTACAGGCAAACATAAAGGTAGGAGGGACCTACAGTGATCTGAAGAAAAAAAACTTTGAACCTCAACAACAAGAAAGGGCTTGCAGAGGTTTCAGGTAAAAGGGGTTAGATTTTATTGTTAATGAATAATTGTTGCCTGAAGTGCAACCATGGATGTTAGGACTAGTCTGTCAATATTCCCTAGACATTAGCAAAGAAAGCAATTTTAGGTGAAGGGCTAGTGAAAAAGATAATCCCTGCTGAGACTATCCCAGGCCATGAGTTTTTGATGGAATTAATACATTCCAGGGAATGATGGATGTTACTGAGACATTAACATAACTTGTGGTATAAACCCACACATTCATTTAAACATAAAGGTACAGAAAGCCATAGAACTGATTTAATGTTCGAATTTTACCAGAATATGTCAATAAAGGAGTCTGAAAGATGCATTAAAGACTCTAACACAACCGTTCATTTTGGAACAAGCTATTAGATTTTCAGTGGGGAAAAGATATTGATTAGTAATGAGGGAATAAGGAGAGATCAAAGAGATAACTAAACCCAAAGTTACTTGTAGAACTTGTGACCATTCTTCCTCAAGCTAAACAGAACCATGTTGAAGAAATAGATCATCTCAAAAGTTTGCATACACCAGGTAATCCTGAGTACAGCACTCTCCCAGACGCTGCTGAATTTACAAGTATTTTTCTGTTCTGCTCCAGTTTCAGTAACATATATCTTACTACAAACATGTTTTATATGCCCATGATGCTTTTATATATATGCATCAATATCCTAACAGCAGATTATTTATATATTTGTTAATTAACTTCCGCCAACTCCCCTTTCATCTTCAAAACTATGTGATATGATACAAGATACAATTTAGATAGAATCTCTTTTTCTCAGTTTTGAGCAGAGAGATGAAACTTTCAACGTGAACACAAGCACAAGCCGTCTATCGATACAAAAAATTATTTGCCAGGGTACTTATACCTAAAATGACAACCATCCAAAGATTATACTGTCAGCTCAGCAGTTATTTCAGTCCATTCATGGATTTTGAAGAATTTGGTCCTTTTCCCAATCAATGCCTTTGTTTGAAAACTCTTCATGTGGGACTAGAGCCCTTTGCTGTAATCCTTACTGCTTATGTAGGCAGATACCCTAGACTGCACAGGCAGACAGTTTTCTTTTTCCAGAACTGTTTCCTCATGTAAAGAAGGAGGTGAGGAGCACGCCCATATCCAAAAAAAAATAAATTCACGGGTATAGTTAAATTTAAATTTATTTACAAGATATAAGCTCCCCACCAATTTAAAGGTTTGGTATCGGTTGAGACAAAGATCAAGCTCACGCACTAGCCCTTGACAAAAGAATGATAATCCAGATTATCGTACACTCACCTCAATCAAGCCAGGGGTTCCCTTTCTCGTCTTGATTGTTTTCACTAAGGTACCATAAAAGGGGGGATTGCCATTCTCCCTTTTAACCTTGCCGGGGGTACCTTTACCAGGTGGGGGTTCCCATGCTCACCTAGTCGACCTTGCCTAGGGATCCCCTAGACCAAGGGGGACACCTCCTCAGGCCACTGCCACAAGGTAACTCCAACATGGCCACTGCAAAGCCCACTTTTAAAACCTAG
>NW_009720071.1:39336-66766 GCF_000703405.1 Apaloderma vittatum | reverse complement strand
CCAGCTCGGCTTCTCATTGGCTGCTGGCCAACTTCCTGGGTGTAACCGAGTTCTGACTAGCTAGACAAGTCTGGACTAGCCCAGGTAGGCAGATTCCAGGGAATCTGCCTAGCAACAGCTTAGCTGGGGGGGAGGAAATACCTGCCACACCTCGTAGTTCCAAATCTATTTACTAAATCTTCTGCTTTCTTCTGCTAAATTCTCAGTTATATGACTATCTATCAGTCTCAGCAAGACAATACTTTTCCCGAATAAAACCCACAGAAAAAAAAAAAGGAAAAAAAAAAAGAGAGAAATCATCTTTATTTTAGTCTCTTACTGATCTGGAATTGGGATCATTGTCTCTGTTTTATGCATATATAAGTTACTATCTAACTAGAGTCCCCTTTGCACACACTTGCTTTGGTCTAAGGTCAGACCTACCATACAGAGCTAGAAATATGGATGAGACTAATGTAGTTTGGGCTATTAAGAAAGATAAACAACAATTTTAATAAATAATAACATTGAGATAAAAATGTTTTGTTGTTTTTGCACTTTCATCATAAACAAATCAGCCTTTGCATTGTGAAAGTCATCCTATACTTGTAGCAAGGGTGTGTACACCTCATAACTATCAGCCAAAATTCATATTAAAATCACTAAGAGCTTCTTTAACTTGCTTTTAAGAGTTCCCATCCTCATCTTTTACCCTTTTTAAGGATTTTTTGAATGTTTGCCTAGCAATCTCTTGCCTTTGATCTTGTAGATAGCTATTAAAAGTTTGATTCCCACATGCACTGGCATTATTCCTTTCTCAGTGAGGCTGGTAGGAGCTGAAAATACTTTAGACTTCTGAAGAGTAAGTTAAAGGAACATCATAAATTTTGACATTATGTATGAAGTGTCAAACCATTTGGATATTATTCAGCACTCAGACCGCATCATTATGTTTGAACTGCTCCTGTTTATCTACAAACTATAAGCTATATTTTCAGTTTCTTCTCCTTGATGAAGTCCTCTCAGCTTCTACAACAGAAATTAATTTCCAAACTGATTATCTGAACACAAGATATTCAGTGTGGATGACTTTCTTCCATTGGCTTCCATAGGCTGGCATTCTCCTTCCTAGCTGCATCTGTTTCAGTCAGTCAAAATTATTGTGGTGTTCTTATACTAAAATACACAATCATTACTTATCTTTCTCTGGTAGATGAGAAAAGAAAAATATTATTGTAAGAGTTATTATTTCCTTCTAATAACAGAAAAAAAAATATTTCTGATGATTCCTGGTTGGTTTTGCCATAAAAGATAAAAAATGTCCCAAAGCTAAGTTTTCATTACATTGTTCACAGAATGTCCGTAGCATTTAGACAACTCTATAACCTTTGACCTTACTCTTTATTGTTATGATGTACGGTATCACTATTTTATTGGATTTTAGGATACTATTATGCTGCTTTGTTGGTTGTTTCGTTGCCTCAAGTAGCATAAGCTACATTGCTTGCAGTGGATTTTTGCAGTTTAATTAGTATGCTGCTGTGCTGTTTTTAGTGGCATGCTGCTATGGTACCTTTAATTGAAATCTTTCTCTTATGACTATAATAATTATATCACCCTGATGCCTGTAATCTGGCACCACTATATAGCATGTGTCTGTGCCGCATTAACTTCTTGATATTAATCATTTGGATTAGCACCAAGGGATAACCCAGAAGTAAGAAACACACTGGCTCCTCAGTTGGAGCATTTTCTCGTTTATAAGTTCTTCTGTAAGGCCACAAATGCATGCCTGTGGCACACTCAGAGATATCAGGATAAGCATCTTTATGTCACTATGCTTTTAAAAATCCTGGAATTCATGTATCTTCTTGGTCTTTTCCCAAATTTTCTGTATCCCATGACAGATGTTTTTTACATTAATTCTAAGAAATTTCACATTTTCTCCTCATTTTTGTCTCAGTTTTATGGGATAGCAAACTGATGCAAATTGCACTGCATTAGACGTTTTGGATATTTCAAAAATATCAAATACTTTGTACAAAAGTTGACAGACCCTTCTCATGATTTTCTTAAACATTCTTCTGCTTATTTTAATGTACTATCTTCAGCACTATATAAGGTATTCCAAAAAACAAAACGAAAAAAAGCAAAAAAGATCATGCTCTTTATGGAGCTGGTAGCTGGAGACAGGAATTAATGCCATTTGATACAGTAAAAATAAATGCACTATTTCAGATTAACACAATGTGCAATTGAGGATGCCCATCTTACTTTTGAATACTGCTTATTGGCTTTATAACTTTGTATTCCATTTAATGCTGAAGATTGTAAAGGGTAGCATCTGTGGGAGATCTTAGAAAGAATGATTTCCAGTCCATTAAAGTCTATCTTGATAAAGACAAAGGTGATATTGCCATACTGGAGGATGCAACAGGAAGGTACAGCAGTGTTGATATTTTTTCTTTTGACTGAAGTATGTCTGCTCATGTTTTGCTACACTACACAGTGTCTCAAATCTCTGGCTTAACCTGAATGGTCACACTGTTACAGTTCAGGTATGTGTCCTCCTGGCAAACACACTATAACTCTATTTTAGATACGAAGTTCTATGTCAGCATATATGTCTTTCTTATCTACAACTTACATTGCTTCAATATACATATATTCATAACAGATATCTAAATTGGGATATTATATGGTGATCTACTAACTGGCACTGCTTTGTTATAACACCTGCTTGTATTCTTGTGGGTGGCATTAGTTTTCAATTGGTTTCTATATAGATTTCCAAGTGCCTGAACTAAAGCTCTAAATAACCTTCTTTTGCAACTGTAAGACACCTCTGTTCACTAAAAGGTCAGATCTTGTGTGGTGTTACACATCTTGGGAACGATTCCTTGGTTGTCTAGACCAAGATATGAAGCAGTACAACTTGATCCACATCTTACACAGCAATTCCATCTCTTTAAGCAGAGACCTGAGTAGCAGGATTTCTCTGTGGAAGAAAGTAATTGTGATTCTAAGATTCTTTTCATTGAATGACTTGTCAGTGTGTATCAGCCATGCAGTAAGTCATTGAGTAAGTTTCTGAAGAGTGGAAGAAACTAAAATTGTTGATGTTTGTTGATTATATGGGTTTATGGTTATATCTCGTAATGCTTATATGCTTTCCCTTTAAACTGATGTGGAAGGTGTAATAGAGTCATAGAATAGTTTCAGTTGGAAGAAAGGGATGGTGACTCAGCCACCTCCCTGGGCAAATGTAATAAATTCATGACCTTCCCCTTACCACATTTTTTTTATCAGCTAGGTGATAAAAGAGTATGAAATGTATACATTGGGATCTATAATGATCATGTTAGTAAGTAAAGACCTATAAACTGGGTGGCAGACCCATGGTTTCTTAGAAGATAATGTCTCAGGAGAAAAATAACATATTTTTGGTTCCTTGTACTGGTTTTAAAATAGTTTATGGTAGATTATGTGATAGAAACCCACCTTCACACCTTCAAAGGAGCACAGAAAGACTATGAAAGATTGAGGAAATCTGAATAAAGGGTCATAGCGGTCCATGTATTTAAGGTTCTGGCAAGTAGAGCAGAAGAATTTTCATCCACTAGTGCATGATTGCTAGTGAAACCAGAAGAACTGGTGAGCAGGATAAGAAGCCTGGGAGCCACATCTGACACTGAAGGCAGGGCACCCAGAGTTTGCTCCCAGAAGGACTTGGACAACTGCTGAAGAGACCATAGGGCCTAGGAGTCATATTAAAGACCTCTTTTTCCTTCATCCTAACCAGACAGAAAAGGGAACAAGATAATTTCTTCTGGCTTTGCTTGTATTTGTGCTAGTGCTGAGTGTTTACATTGATCTGTATGGCTAGGTGTATGTATGTACATGTGTGTATTGCATATATGTGTATGCTTTTGGGGAATAGACTCTCCCTCAAAAGGGAGATAGACCTGTAGCAGTATGAACTTTATCAGATTCAGCAACCCCTAACAGTTGCTGTTCTGCCTTCTGTCCCCCAAATATCTGACTAATTGAACTTAATTAAGCAGTGATTGTTTGACCCTTGAAAGAATTAGTTGACATGATTCATTATCTTCCACCAAAGAGAGACGTTATTGGTAAAAACCAAGAGAGTAGACTAAGGCTGAAATTTTTTCCATCCTTCCAGTTGCAGGCCTCCCTCTTGATGATATTTGAAACAGGGACAAGACTTTGTATGTATTCCAATACCACTTTCTAACAGTCGCTCATCCCTTCAGTTACAGATATTGTACAACCAGATTTCTAAATATATCTTTTGAAAATGCTGTTAGTATGAAAGTATAAAAAAATGTTTGTAATTTTGCAGAAACCATGTGTTTAAGGTTAACACACTCTCTTAGCAGTACTGCTCATTCTCACATATTTTCCAACAAGCATTCAGTTAGGATTTTTTGATCACTTAGATTTATTTTTAACACAAGTTAAGAAGTGGCAAAATTGGATTCAGGTAAAAGTGAATCTGAGCTTTACATACCAAATCAATGCATAGGAGCATGTGTCCAGTTCATGCTTTTTCATAGAATCATAGAATGGCCTAGCCTGGAAGGGACCTTAGGGATCATTTAATCCAACCTCCCTATCGTGGGCAGGGACGCCTCTCAACAAGATCAGGCAACACATGGGGACCGAACGGGGATCGAACCTGCAACCTTGGTGTTATCAGCACCACACTGTGACTTTTGTCTCTTTTCTCATTTCCTTCCCCCTTCTTCAGCATTTTACTCTAAATTTAGCAGCAATAATATAGTCAATTTTATTTCTTCCAGAGTTAATGATGTGGCTTAGATGCAGGTCTGTGTTTTTATGGGTTTTCTAATTATTTTTTCTAATTATTTTTTAATTGCTTTCATGTGCTTTGGCTAGGGATCTGTTATTAAAAAAGTCTGGCTGTTTTAGTGCTAAGGTAGATCTGGTCAATGTTTCTGGTAGCGCGAATGTTTTATCCTTACAATAGAATCTGCTTCCAGGGAACTCAGATACAGTGAAAAATCGACTACTGAACATTTGTGTTTAAGAAACGCTACAATGACTTCATTTACTTTAAAAAAGAAAGAAAGAAGGCCCATTTCTGCCACTTCAGAATAGCTCACATTTACATGTTCTTGTTTTCACGCGGAAGTGCTCACCTTGTCCTTTAGTTTAAATGATATCAGGTGAGGCTAAGGAAATCTTCAACACCTGAAAGCTGACTGTCAGTATTTACTAAAAGGAGGACTTGCTTTCACTGCATAATAGATATTGAGCCAAACTTCATAAAAGGATCAAAGGTAGCTTTAATATAGCCCATTTTAATATATTTTACAAGAAGTAACTACATGCACACATATACACACCTAATAAATTACTTCTATTTCAATGGAGAAATATACAGTTTTATTCACATGTTTGTATGGGAGTACTTAGGGCTATGTGAAAAAGTAAATTCATGTAAACACAACTTTGTAATGTGGCTTTACTTATGAACATTTTCTATTTCACTGTACATGTGTGCGTACATCTGTACACAGATGTATACACAATGTGCTCTGCGTATTTGATCTACAGATGATGGTAAGAGAACATTTCATACACTCGCCTAAGTGCTAAAAAGAGGAAATGATTTACAATTGCACTCCGAGCTGCTGCCAGAAAAACCTTTCTACATCACATATTTCAATCTGTTGTATGCATGTGTCTGCATACACATCTCGAATACACCATATCACTACCACAACACCACTGCTTTTTGAAACTATACCTCCTTCTTCTGAACATATTCCTAACTGAAATATGCTTTTTTATGTATTGCTATCAGATGCCTTCCAGAAAGCCAGAGAGCAACTACACAAGCCTAGAATCTGAATGGTACTTGTGCAGATTTCTTTAAATATAACTTCTATACCCGTTAGAAAAAATATATAGCTGTATCAGGGTAAATTTTGTTGTCCAGTGTTTGTTTTAAACTTAACAGTATACACTTTAAAAAAAAATGAGTGTACTAACAGTTTGCATCTTTGCTTGTGCTCTCCAGAATTTGGAATCAGCTACAGAAAGCAAGTCATGAGTAGTTCTGATTATCAATATTATAACTAATCTAAATTTATAATAGATAAATTTTTTACTTTGATATCCTATATAGTTTGAAAAGGCTCTTCAATCTATTTCAGAACAATTGCAGTAGAAATCCAATTGTTCTTGCAACTGCCTGTTGTAAAATTCCAGCTACCTAAGCTAAACAAATGCAGCTGAGAGCTGTTAGATGTGTTTACCCAGAGCTTTTCAAAGATGAAAGGGGAGAAAAAAAATCCACTACCCCACATCTGTATGTTGAATCAAACTTTTTATTTTACTTGAAAATAAAAATCTTAAAAAACATTATTTCTTCCTCATGAAGTTTTCTCCAGAGAGTCTCACTTTTGAACTGTGCATGTACAATTTAAGACACTTAGCCTTAGGTGGGGCCGCCTCCCACTGTAGATGAAGAGCTTGTCACTAGGTCTTATGTTAAATAGAGGCATGTACCTCCTCTTCCTTTGGGTCCTGTTTTTTGTCCTGTCAATGGGCACTGGAATCTTTGGTCTCCATTCAGATGCACTTTTCTTAAAATGTTACCACCTGTAGGCTACTGTTACATTATTTCTTTGAAAATTCTGAAAACATGAAGGTAGTTTTGTTCAATTTGGCTTTACTGGGGGTGTGTGGTTTTAGAGCCAAGAAAGAAAGTGTTATTTTTTCCCCCTTGAGATGCTATTATGACCACGGGCATCTTGATGTCTGATTTTAAAAGGTGCACTTCACAAGAGCACAAAATGCCCCCGCCAGAATAACTTGTTTTATGCTTAGTGTGGCATGAGGAAAATTGTGACCTTTAGGGGGTATTCTGTTTGTGCATACATTTCCCTCTGTGCTCTACAGGAGAGTGTAAGGTGTCTCAAAGTCTTGCTCTGGGAACAACTTTTCTCTTAGTGCTTAGGGCAGAGACAGAGAAGGTTCAGGTTCCTCAACTAGACAACGTTTTTTGAGTCGAAGCAATTGAATGCAGGCACAAAATTGCAATGACTCCTACATTAGGATATATTACAACAAAGTATTTAGTGCCTGAGCAATATATTTACGCTAGGCATTTGTTGACATCTTTTTAAAAGCAAAGATTATAACCAGTATATGATATCTATGATCTTGTGATACATCAATTTGAAAAATTATGTCTAATATGAAATCATTAACATTTTTTTTGTTCTAAGATACTTCTGAGTATAAAAAAATAATATGTTACCTAAACAGATTCTTGTTATGTGTCTTGGTTAGCAAATGAAAAGTCAGGGGAGAAGATCAGAGTGCAAAATCAGCTCCTCCTTACAAAAAATGGTGTTACTATATTTTATAAGATGCAAAAATTATTGTTCTAAATTGTATCGTATGCTACATTACTTTAGTCCTATAGCATTTGAGGTTTCTTTGTAAAAATAGCATTTATTTCTCAGGCACAGCAATTGCTTTTTCACAGGGGGAGTCTTTGCTCAGTTTTCATCTATTTACATGTGTCAATGAGAATCGTCATACAAGAGTGAATGCCACAAATGTATGCAAAGATGAATATCAGAACTTAAGAAATTTTACAGGTCTTAATCTCGTTCTATTTTAAGTGGCTAGTTTTTGACAATGCCTTTTACATACACGTTCACTGGAACCATGTTTATGGCTCTAAAATTTAGCTTTTCTAGGAGCTAAATTGCAATCAAAGTCCAATAAAGAGTTCTTTTGTCATATGAAAAAAATAAATAATAATTAAAAAGAAACAGTGTGAAATTCATTATACCTAGCTTTGGCAAAGTAAATTGGGTTTTGGGATAAACGCAAAAAAGCACTTGTTGAATGAAAGTTGTCTGGACTAATGGGTGGAATCCCTGAGTCACTTAGCCCATACAGTGGGTGGGATACTGTTCTCTAAACCAATGCCAGACTTTATTTCTCCTTGCAATCTGTTTCTCAAAGCACACTGGCCTGCATGGAACGTGATGGGGCAGATGACCTTTATTGACCCTTACTGTCTTTCCTGGCACTCAGCAACCATCCTGCCAATATTACTGCCCTCTTCATTCTCAGTACGTGTGCAAATGTACTGCCAGTAGGTTTCTGAGATGTTATGTTTCTCACAGAGAATCCAGTTTAAAGACCAGAAAGGATTTTGTCCCCTGCTGCAATCACAGTGATATCAAGTAATGAGTATTTTAACTTTCCTGAAGAACTTCAGTGTTTAAGAAAGTTGTACCAAATAACAGTAACAGTTTCTCAATGTATAGTTTTATATTTCATTTACTTTCAGCAATTTTTTTTCTTTGAATCTTCCTTCTGTTTTCCTTGACATTATGTTACATTTAGTTTACTAAATAATTCTCTCTTTCCAGCCCCCTCTCTCTCCCCACACTGTTATTATTGTTCTAGTTTTTGTGTTTATGTTATATTACCTGATAAATTTCCGTTTGACCATTTCAGGCATGAAACAGGTCTTTAGTGGTTGATTAAAAAGACATTGTGCCTTTGAATCTAGCCTATTTTAAAATTCAGTGAAATTATTGGAAAACAGAATCAGACAGAAGATTTACCCTTGAGATATTATGCAAGCTTTTGTGGTTTTCGTATTGTTTCTTTTACATTTTCATACTTTTGGGGAGGGGGGGGGAGGGTAGAGTTCAGTCTCTTATTCCCCTGGCAAGCATTCATACAACAAAAGAAATACCACCTGATGGCTTGTGTGAGAGAAATTGCAAAACACCATATGTCAAATGCTGTTAGTAGCATAAAGTAAAAAGATAGGAAAAATAATAAAAAATAATAAAACAGTATCTCCATTCTGTAATCTTCTTCAGGAGTAATAACTCTCTGTGTTACTTTTAACAATGATGAGTGAGGTATAAGTGTGACTTATAAATTTAAGTCTGTTTGTCTTCAGGCAAAACAAAAATGCTCCTTCCTGAAAATAATTTATTTACTTATGTTATACCTTTGATATATCTGAAGTTTGATCCAGAAAAAATTGCTATAAATTTTGGAAAATATCACATAATATATGGGTAACATATTATTTCTCTTCATTATTAAAAGATGGGCAAAATTGCATATTTGCTATTCTGATTACTCACATTGTAACACGGAATTCTTTCATAAAATGTATATTGATTTCCTTATTTGTCTCGTTCTATCTTACATGTAAATGTCTTAGCTCTACAAAGATATTATGGTCGAAGTCACAAGAATGTGTAAGAAAACACTCCTTTTCAAACAATTCCTTTATTTTAGGAACTGGAGATTCATAGGGCCTTGATCACCTCTCTAAGTTGAGGACAGCTCCGATATCTGACTCAACAAGGTCTAACATTTCCCTCCTTATTCCTTGTCTGTATAAGCAGGAACGATGTTCCCCATAGTGACCATGCTAAACAGTACTGGTAGCTTATGTTCGGGTAGTCGTTTAATATTATTCCTATCCTCTAGTATGTCATTGACTTCCAAAGTACAATCCTCCAACCCTATGAATATACATTTTTTGTTGTTCCTAGATGTGTGACTGTACATGTGTCTGCCATAAAATACATGCTCTTTGGATGACATTAGCTCCACAAGTAATTTATATCACTCAGTAAAAGTAATGTGTTCTCATCCTTATGTGCTACTTCACCAATTCTTATGTGACCTGCAAGCTTTACCAGCAAAAATGTACTGTTTTGCCAGGTTATCAATAAAGATACAAAATAGCTGTCAGTAAAAATTGCCTCTCTCTCAGAACATGGTTTGCTGAGAAATTCAATGGTGAATACTTGTTACGAAATACTATTTTACCAGTTTTAATGGCATAACTTATTTTAGAACGAAGGCCTGAGCTGTTTGTAGTGCAGTTATATAGGCAAACTCATGCAGCAGTTAGGCGTTATCTACCTTGAAACAAAGAACCATGCAAATTCATAGTAGATAACCAAAAACCAAAAATTCCTGCATGATATAATTTTCAATTGTTCTTCTGTTCAATTCTCTTTCAATAAGCCCTAAGTCTCAACTGTCTATACGTTAGGAGCAGTCTTCTGCGTACTTTTTCTTTAGAATAGGGTGTAGGTTCCTAGGTCACAAAATTGACAATGAGTATTTACCTAAAAACATGAAATTTAGAACAAGGATTAGTCTTAGTCTCACATGTGCCTCTTAGCGGTGGAATGACATTGGTGTTGATGTGTGAACCAGTGTAAGGTTTACATGAATTCATGGTGAATTTTGTAATTGATGTCATAACTGTCTGCTTTATAGTCTTTGTGGTTCTGTACATGTGTGTGTAGCTTGAAGAAATCTCACAGGGAATTCTGAAATGAGTGACAGCCCACAGGGAATAAAACAGAGCCTGAAGGTGTCCTGCCCTCTTTTGCAAGTATTTGAAGATGCTTATAGAAGAAAATAAGAATTAAAAAACCATATATACAGAATGAGGCAAACCTTTCTGCTTCGCTCTGCAAATATAGATATTTACATATAAAAAATATGATGTACCTATAAAAATTGCATTGAACAAAAACTTTGACTCTTGTCTGCCAGGCAACAAGATATTTTGTTTTTTCTATGTTCCTTATGGATTCTTTGAAAATTTTTCAGTGTCTCCACTGCCCCCACCTCTAGTGTTACATGAAACATGCAACAAAAAGAGAAGCATCCAGAGTCAGGAAATTGCGAAGTTAAGGTTACATGTGCAGCATGAACTCTGCTTCCCTATGTGTGCGTGTTTTGATAAGGTCCTTTATTATTTGTTCACATACATTTTTGACTTTTGTTCTCCATTTACTTTCAGGCCAAAATTCAACCCATAGAAATTCAGAGCTGTATGATGCAAGTCTTCACTGGACAAAAAAATAAGTCAGGTTTTGAGCAACTGAAGTGATCTAGGATCCTCTGGAAAAGTGAGAGCTCTCTTGTGACAGAGGGCAAGACCAAGCAGTCTGGGTTCTGTACCTGTTTCTCCTTTACTTTAAATGTTACTACTGCTCTCAGTGCCTCTCTCTGTTCTGCCATTGTAAATATTCACTCAAGTATTTCCTGATCTCACTGAAGTGTTCTGAGAATAAATTCATTACTCCTTATGAAGCACGCTTGACATTACAGTGATGACATAGATAGAAGCCTATGAAGGAAAATAAAAGCTTATTTGCTTCAGGGCTTAGAGGATATGTCGTAAATACAATGTGGAACCACATGTTGAACATAAGGATAAAAAGAAATATCCAGGTGTTGCTTAGTCCTGTGTGCCCCATATTAACCAGAGGCCCTGGGGAGGGGAAAGGGGAGCAGGAACATTAGCCTGTTTTTTCCCTACAAGAACTGTGATAGCAAACTAGCACATGATGTGCACAGAGATAATGTTGGAGATGTTATTAACAGCTCTTCAATTATAGTTACTACAAAATTTATTTAAAACTGACATAAAATTCTTCTTTATCCATTTTCAATTTGAATGGATCTCTTCAGAATACAAAGGCATAGAGATGTCAATTTATAATGTCTTATGCTAGCAATAATTGATCAGATCCTATATACATCATACAAACATAAATATCTTTGAAGATTATTTTGCATTTATCATGAGCATTCTTCACTAGTGAGTAAGTATTTTCAAACATCACACATCTTATAAAGACATTAAGGCTTTGTGATGTTTTAAGCTATTTTCTCCCTTTTTGATAGTAGCTGAAATAAAGAAAATAGCTTACAGATTTAGCTGTGTGTATAGTTTGAAAGTAACAACTGAAAAATGATGTTCATAATCTGAATTGCAATGAAACCAATTATCTGTACCATGGTGTTTCACTTGGGAATACTCCGAAAGGTTTAGTATTTCTTAAAAGAAATTAAAAACAGCTGTAAAAATACCATAAAACAAAAATAGCAGCTGCAAAAGAGATTAACATTCCTAAATTTCATTTGAACCTGATATGTTATTTTTCCAACAGCAACATACATATATACTGATTTTTAAAATCTATTCTTCATGAAACTATATCCTTTTAAGAAAAAGATGGATTTTTTTTTCTATTTCACCACTTCTTAATATTGCCCATGAATTTCATGAACATTCTTGCCCTCTGCCCAGGAATTTTGTATTACATTTTATTCTGTAATTATTATCAAACAAAATCTACAATTATTGAATATCAAAGAACAATTTAAATATCACTGATTAGGAATTAAAGATCTGTCTAATAAACAATTTATAGCAATCCTTGCACTTTTGTAACTTACAGCTGTCAAATAGCTTTCAAACTGAGCTCCATTCACCCTGCGCCTGTTTTAAAATTTTATATAGCATCTGTTTTCCAATTAAGCGGCCAGTCATAGATGAAACCTTTCCTAATCTTTTTCATATATATAATAAAACTGAATGTAATTTATAAAACAGAACTGGAGGTGCTGACAGTATAAAACAGTTTATTTTGCAGTCTTGGTCAAAACATATGGCAGCAACTTTTCTAGACTTCTACCAGATGGCAGGCCTTAATCGATTTTGTCTGTTCCACCGTATGTTAATTCTCTGTGAAAAGTGTTTCTTCAAACTCAATTAAAAAAATAATGACTTTCATTTTCTTTCAAAGCAGCTAATGCTAAAACTGTCATTTAGATAGGTTTGTTTAAGTTTGAAAAGTTTTGGAAAACCCCAAGATATTTACACAACAGGAAAAATTGATTCTAATGGCCTCGAGAGCTGCAATTGTTATTCATCAGCATGCATATAATTTCAGGTGAATCTGAATAAACTTACCTTTACAATAATATTCTTGCATTTCTGTTATTCTCATGGCTTTTTAAACAAATGATAATGTTTCATTTTGCAAATTAGAGTAATTTTGAGCACTAAAGACCCTGGAGTAAAATCTGAAATGGTCAGCACTAAACTCTGTTACTCCAAAATCTAAACACATTAACTAGAAAACGATTGTATCATCTATCTCTGCATCTCAATAAAGATATTTTATGATACCATAACTGTTATAAAATTTAACTACTCGTCTACTCAACATATTTCTGTGTGTTTCTTGGTTCTCTCATATTAAAATATTATATTTTATGTGACCATAATACATTTAATAAATGTTGCACAAAGGCCAGTCTCCAAAGTTACTTTAACAGGCAATTTTTGTTTTGATAAGTATGAAATTTCCTGTCTACCCAATAAATAATGAGACATGAATTTTTGATAAAGGTATTTCCTGATGGACGAACATAGTGGACACAAAATCATTAAATTCTACTAAAATTCAATAGTTACAGTTTCTATGTATTTTAATGAATATGTTAATAATGTGAATGCCTTAATAAATATCACTTTTAAAAGACTGTGAGTTAATGGAAAATATAATAAATCTTTACACATTTTGGTCTACTTTTACTGCCATTGTTCCTTTGTTATACGTATTATTTGTGACACAGGCTTAGATTTTGAACTAAAATAAGATGTGTGCATAACAGAAATCAAATGAAAGGAACTAGTCCCCAGAGAAATATGCAATCCTTTTGTAGAACCTTGCTTTAATGTAGACCAGTACTTAACATATTCACAGCTTATAACATATGAAATGGGTGCATGTTGAAACAAAATATCAACCAGATCTATTCTCCTCACCATGTTTATTTTATGACTACTTTCTTTTGAAATAGAGCAGGGGTATGGTAATATGTAAGCAGACTAAATATGTTGTGTTTTCTTGAGCAATAATCCCACACAAGTACAAGGCAGAAACACTGTGTTTTTCCAATATAATCCAGCAAGGGCAAATGACAGCCTTACCTGATGGCTGATGTCTTTTATAGTACAGCTGTGACATATTTTATGCATCACAAAGAATGATCAAACATTTCTCTGGAGCCTTTCTGTCACGGAATGTGGCCCCATGCCCCATGTACGCCTTTACATTAGGCTGCAATACACCTAAACTCTAAATTAGCTATCTGTTACCAACTGGTGATTATTTTGCAATCAGAATGTATTTAGGAGTTGTATAAAGTTTTAATTTTGCATTATTTTTAATAATTTGTTTTATTTAGTAGATTATAGTGATGGTGTGGAATATATTTAAGATAAATAGTGCACGTATTTTGTAGCAAAATAGCACTGTAGGTAATGAAATAATTTTAAATGGACCATATGCTTATATTTCAGAAAATAAATGCAGTATAGCTTACTAGAAGTTGAATTTCTGGGTTTTTTGGAATGGAGTGATTAGTAATATTTTAAAGATTCTCACTTATAAAATTATGTTGTTATATTTGACTCAAAACACCTTAGTAATTACAGTATCCTGAGTTCTTCACTGTGTTAACTCTGTTTAAAGAAAAGTTCAAACACAGATTTAACATCTAGTGTAGTCTATTGTCAAGAGTGACGACAGTGCTTTTTGCTAGTCACCCAGCTGGTTCCCCACACATAGTCTTCTATTGTCGTTTGAGAAATCTAAGGTATTCAGTACTATGCATTGTAAAAGCAACAGCAGCTTTGCCTCTGTGGAGAGGAAGTGGGAAGCTGAGAGTGTACACAAGAAGGCATCTTAACAATGATGAGTATTTGTATGTAGCAACTATTTCAAACACTGAATAGAAGACAAGCCATAACACCACTTAGCTACGTTTTTTTTTTTGACAAGGAAATGAATTCTATTTTTCAGATTAACTGTGTTTAAAGGAAGCATATAACATGGTTCTAGTCATGACTGGAAGGGGGCAGACAACAATATAGCCACTGAGCATTGGTTATGAGGGAAATATTAAGGGGGCAGGTTAGCTCAATCAGTTGAGTGTGGAGCTAACAACACCAAGGTCACAGGTTCAAGTCCCGTTCGGTCCCCATGTGTTACCTGATCTAGTCAACAGGTGGTGTCCCTGGTGAAGGGAGGCTGGATTAAAATGATCTCTAAGGTCCCTTCCAGCCTAGGCCATTCTATGATTCTATGTCATTATCACAGTGATAGGGGAGTTTAGTCTAGCAGACCTCAGGAGACGATATCTCACTCTTTCTCCAAGCAAAGCCTGTGGGTCTGCTTTTCCATTTTGAAATTTGTTGATGCCAGGACTCAAATTATTCTGACCTTGCAACTTGTGGACATGTTTGAGCACTACAGGAAGTGATCAGCTAGGAAGACCACTTTTACTGTAGGAACAGAAATCAGTAGGAATAGACATGACCCAGGAAGAGTCTATTAAAACCTAGGTATTTGGAAAGCAGCATAATGAACAATAAAATAATGACACAAAATAGAAATTGTGACCAAGTTGTGCTCTCTTGAGCATCATTCTTCTAACAGGGAGAAAGTAGATAGGATTCAGTCATAGATTCCAGTCTGTGCAGGAGAAGCTAGAAGGAGGCCAATGTTTGACTTCTAAAACTCTGTCTCCTGTATCTTGCAGTGTCTATATGCTACCTTTTTCTGCTACTCCAAAAGGAGGTAAATCATGAATCATGAACTCCATTTTTCTTTGAGACATTCAAAAAAACCACAAAGATGCTCTGATTAGTGAGGTTTAAAAAATGTAAGCAGAATTACAAGGGAAGAAGTAGAAATTGGACAAATCATGATAAAAAAGAACATGAGAGAAATTATATTTTCTGACTCTTTCTTTTCATGATCCCCTTTTAAATATTGCTTGATGATAATGTCTTTCTTATTGCAATAATGAAGTGCAGTATTTTCCAAAGTGACCACAAGGTCTGTTTATGGATAGACGAAGGAGACAAGCATCCTTCTGAGTGGGCAATTAGAATGAAATTTTAGAAATTCCTTTTTCTACCTTATAATCTAACATGTAAGAGTGGAAGAATTTAAAAACATCCCCCCAGTATGCAAAGCTAATAAGAACAAAGCAGACAATAAACCAAGGAAGAAAAAATATTATGTTATTGTCAAGGTTAGGTCTAAATCAGAGATGTCAACAAGAAGATGGTTTTTTACTTCTATGAGTTTCCTCTCTTCTTTATGAACAGAGAGGGGAGGAAGGATGAACAGGGAGAGGAGGGTGAGAAAGAGAGGGAGAGGAAGAGAGAATGTAACATGGACATCCATGGGTCCTAGCATTGCAGGGATGTGGAAGCTTCCATAATAGAAATTGGCTGAATTTATTTCTGAAATTTAAGCTGAAATCCTACTAGCTGTCTAGTAGGATATATATTCCTACTTAAGGAAGTATTTGTGGCACACATTCCGGACAACTTCTGAATGGCAAAGTAGATATAAAAGGGAGAGAGGGGATAGTGGGGAGATTGGGTATATCTATACCTTGAAATGGATGCAAGCATATATTTTTCCTGAAAAAAAGCCATGAAGTATTTCACTTAAACTCAGCTACGTCAGACTTTTCCCCTTATTTTTGTTCAGTTTTTCTTTCTTACTCTGTTTTGCTGTCTCTGGGGCTACACCTTTGAACCAATGTTTACAGCACTTGAAGTGTTACAGAATCCAGTGAAGGTAGTCTAAACTTAGAAAGACATTATACAGCACACTAGCTTGAGGAACAAGACCTTATCTCTTGCTAATGGATGTATTAGAATTGCTTATTTAAATAAATATAAACAAGTTCAAAATTTTCTAAAGCCAAAAATTATTTTCAATTTAGACCTTTCTCTAAAAAGCTTTGATTTTTTTTCTGTTTTTTGAAATAGGTTTAGGGTCTTTGATATGTTTTTTATAGAATTAGTTACTTAGTGTACATTCTTACAATTAGCAAAGAGAAATTCTTTCAGAAGAAGGTATGGAGAGTTTCAGGGTAAATACCTGTTCTTATTTATTTCCAAACTGTGAGTCTATATTTGTTAAATCTAATACAGAATATATGATGTGTGAGAAAAATCATGCTCAGTTAACTTTAAAAATTGGACTTAATCTCTTCCCTCTTTTCCCTTTCCCTTCCCCTTTTCCTTTCTTTTTCTTCTTCATCGTATTTATTTAAGTTTATCAAGTACTGGTAGGCCTGAAAGCATTTCTAATACATCACAATTCTGACTTACTGTATATTTATTTATGGCCTTTATCAATAAAAGATGAGCAATTGTACACAAATTTTATGGTGATGATGTGGCATGGGTAATTTTCCACTAGAGACTGGGAAGGGAATATCAAACAACTTCTCATCTAAACCAGAATTAGAAAACAGGTTTTATAGCAGTGTACCAAGGCAAAGTTGTAAATGTACTTTAGTTTATATATATATTCCTGCAATACTATCTTAATTAATGGAGAATCCTAGAGTTCAGTTAATTTAACAATCAAATACATACATAGAGAGTTTTTTAACACAGAAAATATATACTATTATTTCTATATTTCATTAGTATAGGATCCATATTTCAGCTGGAAAAACTCTCACAGAAACTGAGTAATCAGCCTCTCTGGGTATGGTATAGTAATGTACTAGCTTGTGTGTATGAGGTCTTATTATAGAGATGTCAGTTTTAGTTTGAAACATAAACATATTTTTATTTATACATTAGTGCTTATAGTGATCAATGACGATGTGTGCAGTATATTAGAATTTGGTTTTGATCAGTAGAAAGCAATTATTCATAAAACTCAAAACAGAAGGCAAAGTTGTGAAAGAAAGAAGAAGAATTATGTCTTTCTTACAGGGAAAGTAATTTTAATATAGACGAGATTGGTCCAAGTCCTGCAGTTTGGATTGATAGATTATCTAGCAGAACTATCATTTCAATAATCTCAATGACAGTGCAGCAGTGGATACTTGGTACAATATTATAAATTAAATTTACTGTGAATGTCATTGCAGAGAATATGGAAAGAGATCTGTCATTTGTATTTGTAGAAGTTAAGATAGGGAGAAATTTAAGATTCTTTCAGAAAACATAACAAAAAATTATCTACATGATATGGCTATGCTACCAGTTATCTAAAGGATTCCTTTCATTGTTACTTTGCTCATTAAGATACATGAATACATCAAAGTTTTTTTAATGAGAGAGGAGTGACATTCTCTTAAACAGAGATATATTCTTCATGAAAATTGTTTCCAGAAGATAAGAACACAAAATGTCTATGTTTCAGAAACACTTTTTTGGGAAGTACAAGCTGCTTCTGTCTAATTACAGTCTGTTTATGAAACTGTAAAAGCTAAACTGTGAACTGGTAAATTAGTATTCACCTCCATATAGCGTCGTATATTGACATGACAGTGATGTTGGCAAAATGGATTCCAGGACGGTGATGTAAAAGCTCCAGAATCCAGAAGGCTGAGGAACAATAATAAAAGTGTTCTTTCTCTTTACAGATTTTTTTTAGTCTCATTTTATTGCTTTCTTTGTCATCTCAAGGTCATACGTAACGCAATCTAAAAGCTTTAAGCAAAATTACAGGAGAGTTTAATTTTGCAGGCACCTGAAAATCAGTTGCAACACACTGAAACAAAATTCTCTTCAAAGTTAGAATTCATAAGTTGCGATGAACTTTCTTACCTAAGGGAACTTACTGGAACTTATCTTTGAAAGCAGGATTGTACCATTAGTTTTAAAATGCAATTAATGAAAGGAAGCTTATTTGCTGAGTTATTTAGTGTTCTGCTGTTAATTGTCTGTTCTAAAAAATGTGTGGCAAAATAAAATGGAAATAGTAATATTGCAATTTAACCCTTTATGCCATATCCTTACCTGAAAAAATGTATGTGTGTGTATATATATATATATATATATTTAGATTAATTCAGTCAATAAGCTGGAAAATTCAAGAGATCTAATTAATGTTAATTATACTGGTTTTAATTTTTAACTGAAAGGAAATACAAATATGTCCTAACCGATGGTAAATCACATTACATCATTGTGCATAAGTTTTTCTACATAAATAATGACAACTTCTATAAAGTCCTTTGTAACTATATGCTTTGATAAAGTGTAGAACACTGTTGAATGCATGGTTATTATTTGCAATAAAAATAATTTATTAAAATATGAAACAATACAACATTTAGGTTACTATGATACTGATTTTATTGATCTGCTTAATTTCTGTGTTTGTTGTACTTTTAGCACAAACACTTACATGGCTGAACATATGTCCTCCCATGTCTTTTAAAATAAAGAAACAAACAAAAAAAATGATACCTACCTCTATATTTTTTCTTATTTCCATATTTTCTTTCCAATTTCCTTCCTTCTTTCTTCCTGGTGTTGCCAGTAGGTGGAGGGAGGAGATCCTTCCCCTTCACTCAGCACTGGTAGGGTCCCACCTGGAGTGCTGGGACTTGTTCTGGGCTCCTTACTTTGCGAAAGACATGGAGAGAGTCCAACAAAGTACCACAGAGATGATTAAGTGACTAGAGGATCTCTCAGAGGAAAGACAGAGAGAAAAGACAAAGGGAGATGGTACTGTTCAGCCTGGAGAAGAGAAGGCTCAGGGAGGATCTCATCAAAGTGTAGAAATACCTAAAGGGAGGACGCACAGATGTCAGAGCCAGGCTCTTTTCAGTGGTGCCCAGTGACAAGATCAGAGCCAATAGGCACACACCAGAAAAGCAGAAAGCTCAATTTGAACATCAGGAAACGAATTTTTACCATGACAGTGACATTCTTTGGAAGTATTCCTTAATATAAATAGTTTTACAAATCTATATGACAATTATTTTAATTTCTAACACAGTAATTTTTTCTAGGATAGCAAAAATAAATCTATGAATAATCAGATTTGCTATCCTTTGGTGAATCTACCATCAAGAAAAATAGGAAAAGGTAAAAATCTCTGGAGGTCACTAGAATGAGCATTTTCTCTGAAATATCTCTGATTTTAAGGTTGTTGAGTGCATATAAGTGAATAATTATGTCATCACTTTGTCTGCCGACATAGCCAAAGCAATATTCAAGCACAGAAAAATATGCAACCTTTCAGCATGCACAAAATAGAGCTTAAGAGACTACTGCCATATAAGGAGATTTTTAGAAACTCTTACTTATATGACTGTGTGCAATTGTTTGCATTTTTTCTTAGTTATTAGAGCAGAAGAGTTGCTATGTTGATTATAGCAAGAATTTGCTTTGTAGAAGTTTTTTGAACACATTTCACTACAGTGCATCAAAGCACGAAATGACCATGATTTATTGCAAAGAGCAATTTCCAGCTGAGACAAAGTTATTGGAACTCCTACTGCCTCAGCTGGAGGGAGGGAACTTTCTTGGAGGACCTTGTAGAGTAACTAAGTACAGACTTCTAGTGTCCTACTTTTAGGTACAAGCACAGTAATATGCAGAACGTATGTGCATACTAAATCCAATCACAAGTGGAGATATGGCTAATGAGTTACATTTCCTGTGGTATCCAACCTCCATATGGCAGGTACAGTATTTATCACACCATATGGTTGATACCATGGACAAGAGTACATTCTGTAAACATGATTATGGCACCTTTTCATTGATTTAAGGAGTGGCAATCAGACATAAACTGTTTCAAGCTCCTGCCAAGACACAATAGCTGGGAGGAAGTAAGTAAAGTATTACCAGAAGTTTCCCCAGTGGGATTTTTTTTTCCAAGGAGACTTCAGTATCAAAATCCAGACCTATTTGTCAGTGCTAAAATACTTCATATGATTTCACATTGGTGAATATTCTATTATTTGCATGAAGATTTTATTGTCTGATTAATGTTTCTCTATTACACATGCTATCCTCAATCACATTTCTATTTTTCGCTCTCCATCACTGAAAAATTTTGCTGACAGTGAATTGGTCTGAAGGTTTTTTAAAAGTGTGTAAACTAAACATATTCATCTTGTCACCTTTCAAAAAAAATTTCCATGTCCAGCCTAATGACAAGCTCTAAGAACCACTCTGAAAGTTTTATTATATCTTAATTTTATATAGGAATTGGAAGAAATTAAACTAAATGTAAGGCTTTCGATACTGTCCCCCATAACATCCTTGTAGGTAAACTCAAGAAATGTGGGATAGATGATTTCACTGTGAAGTGGATTGCGAACTGGTTCAGCAACAGAGTTCAGAGGGCTGTGATCAGTGGCACAGAGTCGAGCTGGAGGCCTGTGGCCAGTGGTGTCCCCCAGGGATCAGTGCTGGTTCCAGTTTTGTTCAATATCTTCATCAACAACTTGGACAAGGGGACAGAGTGCACCCTCAGCAAGTTCACTGACGATACGAAACTGGGACGGGTGGCTGACACAGAGGCAGGTTGTGCTGCCATCCAACGATATCTGGACAGGCTGGAGAGCTGGACAAAGGGGAACCTCATGAAGTTCAGTAACGACAAGTGTAGAGTCCTGCATCTGGGGAGGAATAACACCAGGCACCAGGACAGATTAGGGGTCATCCTGCTGGAAAGCAGCCCCATGGAGAAAAACCTTGGAGTCCTAGTGGACAGTGAGTTGTCCATATGACAGCAACGTGCCCTTGTGGCCAAGAAGGCCAATGGGATCCTGGGGTGCATTAAGAAAAGTGTGTCCAGCAGGTCTAGGGAGGTTCTCCTCCCCTTCTACTCTGCCCTGGTGAGACCACACCTGGAATACTGTGTCCAGTTTTGGCCTCCCCAATTCAAGAGAGAAAGGGACCTACTGGAGAGAGTCCACTGGAGAGCTACGAGGATGATTAAGGGACTTTAATGTCTCTCCTATGAAGAGAGACTGAGAGAACTGGGGCTTCTGAGCCCTGAAAGGAGATGGCTGAGAAGGGATCTTATTAATGTATGTAAATATCTGAAGGGTGGGTGCCAAGAGGAAGGGGACAATCTCTTCTCAGTAGTCCCCAGCAATAAAACAAGTAATAATAGGGTAAGTTAGAACATAGGATGTTCCACCTCAGCATGAGAAGAAACTTCTTTACTGTGAAGGTGACAGAGCACTGGCACAGGCTGCCCAGAGAGGTTGTGGAGACTCCCTCTCTGGAGAGGTTGTGGAGTCTCCTTCTCTGGAGACTTTCAAAACTCACCTGGATGCATTCCTGTGTGGCTGCCCCAGGAGATCCTGCTCTGGCAGGGGGGTTGGACTAGATGATCTTTAGAGGTCCCTTCCAACCCTCAACATTCTATGATTCTATGATTCTAAAAATGCTTCTAGTCATATATGTTTAACACTACTAGCATATTACTTATTAGAATACATTTTTGCACTTTTTGCATATATCTTTTGTTGTTGTTTAGAAAACAAAATAATTGACAAAGAAACATTTATCTCTTTTATTAAACAGTTCATAGTCAGTCAGTCATAAGAACACATGACGGCTGCAGTGGAATCATAAGAACACATGACGGCTGCAGTGGAAAAGATTGAAGGATTTCTAACCCAGTGTCTTAGCTTAGGCCAACAGTGGATGCCTGAGAAAAAAATATAAGAAAAAGAGAAAGCATAAGATGATAATTTTCTAAGCTTCCAGAAATGGATGACTCTGGGACCAACTGAGCAAGAGTCACTGTGACTCATTTTTTCTGTAGTTTTCACCATTTCTCTATACAGTTCCTCTTTTCTTCTTCTTTTTTTTCTTGTTTTAAAATCCATGTTCATTGTAAGCATAAGTAATTGATCTTTCAAACATAGTACAGAAAACTCCCTTAAACTGCAAAATTTTAATGGATTCTTAGAAAGTTCTGTATTCTGTCTGGTTTCCAGTAGTTATTCCAGAAAGGATGGAGCTCCCACAGTTCTCATGTCATATCTATGATTCATGTGCAAATACCTCCCACATCCTAGGGATTCTCAGGCAGACCTGGATATGCATGTTTATTCACCTGAATCAAGTCCCTAGTATCTACAACATATTACCTGCCACACAACACAGAAGACAGTTCCCATTAGCTCCCATTAGTGTGTAAAGTTGCACTAAAATCAATGGAATTCTAGCAAATAACTGTCAAAGGTGCTGAAAACATAGTTTGGCTAATTATCTCAGTCCTACCTACTGTAAATAGACTCTAATTGCTAGAAGGCAAGGAAGTGGTAACACCACACTGGAAAGGTGCTTCAGAAACACCTACAGGAAAATGGGTTTGATTTCAATGATACTTTTGGCGAATTAAGAAGATGCTATTCACCTTTGGCCTTCTGAAAACCAGTCATTTGATCAGGTAGGTTCACTCAGCGGGCAAGGCAGAAGAGAATCTTTACAGTCTGCTCACTAAAAGTGGAATAAATCACCCTTGAGATGTCTATATCTCACCCACTGGAGGTAGCATTAAAATAAGTAACTAGATGCCTAATTTTTAGTCGGTGAAAGTGAGCTGATTGAAAGTCTGCCTCTAATGATTTTTTTAAAGAACTGTGTAGAGTAATAAAAGACTTTATCAGAGGATGAAGAAGTGTATTTAAGCTGAAAAATGAATAATAAAAATGAGCGAGGAAAGGTAAAAAGGCACTAAACGAATTGCGTATCAAGGAAGACGGAACAAGAAAGGGTATGAAATAGGGTATAAAATATGGCAGAATAGATGTCAAACTGAAAAAAGAATGTACTCCATAGAGTTTTTCCTGGGAAGGAATCGTAGAAAGTTAATCTAAAAAACACAGACATATTTGGAAAATCTTAACAAATTATAAATCAAATTATGAAGACAGGGCTTAAGATGGAAGAAAGCAAAAGGTGTAAGGTGAGATTTGGGTTTGTTTCATGTTGGTATTGAAATCTTGCATTGTTCTTTTTTCAGTCAGATTTAATCTAACAGGATTGACTACGAGTTTAAAAAAGGCATGAAAAATACAGGATTTCTCATTTTTTACACATTGTGATAGAAACCAGCATGTATATAAGCAGGTGAAAAAAAAATAAAAAGAAGCCAAACAAATTATGAGAGTGGCTTAAGTAGACGTAAATGAAAGGGATGCTCCAACACTTCACTATATCTTTTTAACCCATTTCATTGGTTCTAATGGTAATACAATGGTTTTAGAACAGTTGGCAACTAGGCATATAGAGTAAGGTAACAACACAGTGATAAATTTTATTGCTTTTGTTGGTTTAATCCAGACCTTTAACTTTACTGTTTTGCATTTAATGAAATACATTATCAGAAAGAAGCGTGACATCTCCTTATATAAAAATATTTTATCTACACAAAAGTAAATTAAAGAGCAGGTGGTGGATTTAGAGGAACCTGTTTCAGCTCTCATTCTATACTATTGAAAAAATATTCTCCCTGTTGGTTAGAGACTATGAGAAGGAGCAAAACCCAAGATTATGTGAATAAGTCCTCCTAGAATTCATGATTACTTATCCAGCAAAGGATTTCATTCCACTGTATCTCAGGTGTGATGAAGCCCAGTGATAGGGAAAAAATGAGCACATTTTAAATCTGATTATATGTGAATATTTGAAAATTATATATAGTTTCACAAATATATCCTTATTAGAGATTCTGTGCAACTGCTTCCATTTTTATCCAGTTGAATGTAAGAAGGTAGATTCATCCTCACTAAACAAAACTTCCTTGTACTGTATTTCAAATATACTATTATAAAGACATCTGAAATTCTGCAGGGTGGGTCCCCCAAAATCAGCAAGCTGCACTGATTTCAGGGAAATTTCTTCAACCAAGGCATCTGAAATATGATCAGTATGGAAGATCTAAGGCTTTGTGGTTTGAACAGTAATGGAATTTGACAATACATTATAAAATAAAGCTTTGTAGGAAAGATGAACATCAATGTGCTTGTGATGCAACTCCCCAAATCCAATCCCCTATAGCAGACATAGGATCATAAGAGATGCCTAGGCTCTGATGGACTGCCAGGGACACTTGCAGTCCAGGTCATCTGGTCACAACTTCCAATCATGCAAATGCCTTTTGAAGGAGGGTAAGGGTCGTGCCACTCGTTGGCTCCACCAACGACATTGTGATTTGGGAGAATCATACCTTACATGAATAATGAGGGTGGCACCCTGTCTGTGCTGCCCATCGTGGTCAAGGGCAAGGTGCCAGCAGTCTGCCTATGTGACTGATATAGCCCAAAGGGCAGGGATCCAGAGGCAACGTACCAGGGTCTTAAAGAGCAGTATATGGTTTTTAGTTATGATATACACAGTCTGTATTTAAGATGAGCTGCAAATTAACAATTTCTTACTCCAAGATAGGTCAAAATGCAGCAAAACAATGAAAGTCACGCAACATTTTTAATGTATAGCTCTCAGGTGGCCATATGGCCCACAAACCATATTTTTAAAGTATCTCATAACCTGAAGATGCAGAGGCACACGTAATGAGATTTTCAAAAACACCCAAGTGTCTAACTCGCATTGATTTAATTGAGGGTGAAGGACAGGAATTAAATGCTGAAACAACAGTGATGATATAATTCCTTTCAGGCTCTCATACATAATTGTCATATCCTAGAGAACGGGTAACTAGCTAGTACTTCAAAGAATTAATGTTTTATTCAATTTTATTATCTTACTAAGTGTAACATTGCTAAGCTACCACAGTGGTGGGTACCTCAGAAAATCCTGCTTCAGCAAGGTTCATGTTGTTTTTTTCTTTTGAAAAAACAAACATGCAGACCAACATAATCCTCATTGTATCATCTCATTTTGGCAATCTGTTTTCACCATATTCCAAATTTTCTGTGATGTATGGTTAAAGTGCTAATATAGACTATTGTTTTACCTCTGCGTCACTCATCCGTATTTAGAGGAGTATCCTCTCCTAGTAGTGTCTCTCTGAAGCACATGACTCCACAGCAAACAAGTAATGTCTACCTCCATTAGCAGAGTACAGTAGAGCATTTGAACTAGAGTCTCTAGAACAGAGCAACACCAATTTTTCATTCCAAATCAAGCTACGGACACTCTACCACAGGGAAAAAACTGCGAGTGCTTCTTAGAGCATCAGCGAGTATGATTGGAGAAAATCTAGAATTAGTGTATTATCAAGGCATCTTGGGGAGAAGTCTGTAAGCACAAGTATTAGTGCTTGAAAGTGATAAGGAAATGGCCTTCATGAACTATGAGGTGCTCTCCATATGTGGCTTTTCTGACCAAGATGCCTCTTCTGTGAAAACAGAGACACTTCAAGGAAGATGTGTGGCTCAGTAAGCTTCTTCATTGTTCAGTAATTTGTTCCTACTAGCATTACGAGTGCCATTCAGTCACTTTGCAATGAAGATCTGAAAGCTAAAGACTGACTTGAAAGACATGTGGATCCCCATCCCCCCAAAAAAATTACCCCAAAGAAAATACCCTCCATCTGTACATTTAGTATGCAGCTACTGCTGAATAACAATTGTAATGTTATTTGTTTGTATGGGAAAAGGTAATAACCTGAACATTTGCAGAAGCATTCTAATCTCGGATATTAGAATGTCCATTCTAGTTACTCTTTTAGCACGCTTATCACTTTCTGGAACTCTGAATGTTACACTGGCATTTTCAAGGCCAAGTTCTTTTTATCACTTTAAACCCACAAAACGTAGAAATAATTAATAACTGGAAAAATATTCGTCTTCTTTGCTGCTTGCATTTGGAGGTGTTTGTGCTAACCTTATAAATGGTCCAAAAATGCTGTACTACTGCAAACTTTCCTCTGTAATGTCAATGAGAAGTTAAAGATGAAGAGTCTCCCAAATCCTCTAAATAGCAAACAAATGATTCTGCTCTGATCAGATGCTACATCCCATTGCCTCAGCAGCTTCCCTTTCAACAGTCATAGTGAATTGGAAAAGAGAGGAACTCCATCTTTTGGAGTATCAGTTGACAGCTTTGCCAAATAGTATTAGATAGTCCAGCTCAAGGCCATAAAATCTAAGTATAATTTTAACAATTTTCAGAAGTCACAAGTTCTAAAGCACTGAACTCTTGAGCTTTTATTTTTCTCTTCTCCACTTCTCCTGACAATGATAACGAGGTGGATGGATGATGGCAGAGCAGTGGATGTTGTCTATCTTGACTTCAGTAAAGCATTTGACACAGTCTCCCACAGCATCCTCACAGATAAACTGAGCATCCTCACAGATCCTCACAGCTTTCTCACAGAGAAAGTGTGGGCTGGATGATCGGGTAGTGAGGTGGACTGCGAACTGGCTGAAGGAAAGAAGCCACAGAGGGTCAATGGGGTGGAGTCTAGTTGGAGGCTGGTATTTAGTGGAGTGCCTCAAGGGTCAGTACTGGGGCCAATATTATTCAATATATTCATCAATGATTTAGATGAGGGAATTAAGTTTACTATCAGCAAGTTTGCTGATGACACTAAACTGAGAGGAGTGGCTGACACGCCAGAAGGCTGTGCTGCCATCCAGTGAGACCTGGACAGACTGGAGAGTTGGGCAGGGAATAACTCGATGAAATACAACAAGGGAAAGTGTAGGGTCCTACGTCTGGGCAGGAACAACCCCAGGTTCCAGTATAGGTTGGGGAGCGACCTGTTAGAGAGCAGTGTAGGGGAAAGGGACCTGGGAGTCCTGGTGGACA
>NW_009720071.1:0-39307 GCF_000703405.1 Apaloderma vittatum | reverse complement strand
TGGTTAGCCAGGACGGCACAAGAGGTCCTCCTGCCCCTCTACTCTGCCCTGGTGAGACCACATCTGGAATATTGTGTCCAGCTCTGGGCCCCTCAGTTCAAGAAGGACAGAGAACTGCTGGAGAGAGTTCAGCGCAGAGCAACTAAGACGATTAAGGGAGTGGAGCATCTCCCTTATGAGGAAAGACTGAGGGAGCTGGTTCTCTTTAGTTTGGAGAAGAGGAGACTAAGGGGTGACCTTATTAGTGTTTATAAATATATAAAGGGGGAGTGTCATGAGGATGGAGTCAGGCTCTTCTCGGTGGCAAACAATGATAGGACAAAGGGTAAAGGAATCAAGGTGGAACTCAAGAGGTTCCACTTAAATTTGAGAAGAAACTTTTTCACTGTGAGGGTGACAGAACACTGGAACAGGCTGTCCAGGGGGATTGTGGAACCTCCTTCTCTGGAGACATTCAAAACCTGCCTGGATGCCTTCCTGTGTAACGTCATCTAGGTGTTCCTGCTCTGGCAGGGTGATTGGACTAGATGATCTTTTAAGGTCCCTTCCAATCCCTAGCATACTGTGATACCATGAACTAGAGATGTAAATGATAAATTCCCCCTCATCCTGGACATCCCCACTAAGTCAGGTCTTTTACGTTTAATTTTTTTTGGGGCAGACTTTTTCTGGGGATTTTGTATTACGAAACCCAATCTCCCTAAAACTCATAAACAGTCATTTTCACAAATGATAAGAGGTTCACCTCACACAAGAGGTTTTAGCTGTCACTTGAGGAAATTTCTATGTGAGCTATTGATTTCTGTCTTCAGGACAGGAGAGGGTAAATCAATAGCTGGCAGACTAACAGCAACAGATGGCACGGAGAAGGCAATTTTTTTCTCTCACAACAGCTTTTAAGACATGCTTGTTCTCTTCCCTCAGAAGTTTTCATTTCCCATGGCAGAATGTATATTTGGCTATCGAGGGACTCAGTGAAGTCAGTAAATGCAATGGTGATATCACTCATTACTGGAAATTGTATTCTCCATTATTTAGTCAAATGGAAGAGAGATCCAGTCATGGGGCTCTAACATTCTGTCAAAAGCTGAGTGAAGAAGTAAAAGAAATCCTGATGCAGTGAAAGTTACTACCACTATCTGCTGTAGATCTTCTATATTCTTACAGAAGCTTTCCTGTATGAAAAACAATTCTCACATCAGAAGGATATTTCTCTAGTAACTGTGCGCTGATCCATTGGGCTTGTCCTCTCTCCTCTGTTGCTCAGACCAAATCTGTGCAAATGAGTGCAGGAGAACCTCAAAATATACTCAGAAAAGTAACAGAGTTTTCCCTCTCCTGTGGCCCAAGTAGGTGGCCATGCTTCCACAGAAGACAACACGCTGCAACCTCCTCTGAACCATGAACTAATCTTCCCTTTAAAGTCACTAAAGCCATCCATTCAACAGCTTTCAAAGGTGTCACATTCTATTTGTACTTCCTGGTAAATTACCTGGTCTTGTGATTTTCTTGTGAACTTCTGTCAGTTTGGAAGATGTGTTTTGACACAAAATGTAACATTGCTGTCCACCTTAAACCCACTCTCAAGATTTTACATCTGCGGATGGGTTGACCTCCTCAGAGTCCTGTTCATTCTGGAAACTATTTCAAGTAGAAGACTGTGCCAGGTGCCAAACCCATGTCCAGTGAGGTTTAGGTCTTCTGATTTATAAGAATTATTTTCCTGTTTCTACTTTAACATGTCATACTAGATAGTGAAATTGTAAAACAAATATGTTACAGAAAAAGGAATTATCCATCTTTTTTCCCCAAACCCTGCACGTCTCTTTTAAACATCTTGTTTTTAATCAACGGGACTGAATCAGGTTTTGAACAGTTTGCACATTAATATCTCACACTGAATCCTTCTCCCGTGCTGCAAAAAAACCAAGAACAACTAAACAACCAACAAAAAAAAAAGCCAGTCCTGTTAAATTGGAAAATCCTAATAACTTACTGTGTGGCCAAGAAAGAAACTCTATTTCCCTGAAGGGAAGCATAACTTCAGCGGTGCAAATAAGACATGATTCTGTTTGACAGGACATTTTGTGGTCAATATTACTTAAGAGATCACAAAATCACTCCAATAGCTCTTTATGCTATGGTAGCATGGCAATCCCGATGAGCCTCTGGATGCAATAAAATTCTGCATAGCAAGTCTGTAAGACTTACTATATACACACTAATCCAGAAAACCTCTTTGGATTTCCAAGAAGCAGAGCACCATTTTTATCATCACACTTAGCTTAACCCAAGCATAACACCTGTATTCTTGTCCTTCGTACTAAGGTAGCTGTTCATCTCTTTATAATTTCTATTCCTATAGTCTACAAAATATGGCAATATTGAACTAAGTACTCAGTGTATCTTCTCATTTTTTCATGGAACAATTTTCATAGGATCAGAGTGCATTGGGTTGAAAGGGACATTTACAGGTCATCTAGTGCAATTCTCCTGCAGTAAGTAGGGACATCTTTAACTAGATCAGGTTGCTCAGAGACTCATCAAGTCTGACTTTGAATGTCTCCAGAGATGAGGTCTCCACCACTTCTCTGAGCAACGTGTTCCAGTACTTCACCACCCGCTTTGTAAAAAATTTCTTCTTTAGATCCAAACTAAATCTATCCTCTTTTAGTTTAAAGCCATTGCCACTTGTCCTGTACTTAATTAAATCAAAGCTATCAGATAATCTGCATTATCAGATAATATCCAAACTGGGAAGACCTATGAAGAATCTTAAATTCTCCAAAGGAAAACAATTATGTGTTGATACCAAACACCCTAAATTGCCTAAAAGAACTAGAAATAGATTTCTGGGATCTTTTTTCATAAATTCTATCCAGACTAGTGGGCTATCTATTACCTTAATCTATACTTTATTTCTCAGGTTCATTTCAGCTTTAATGATCCCTTTTCAAGCCTTCCATAGAAAATCTATTTACTGAGTAGTAAGTACTACCATTCAGCTTGATGAAGGTAAATATTTTGAATGCTTCTTTTTCTCTTCTTTGCAATTTATGCCCTGTTCTAACTCTGTCGTTGATCCTTACACTTGTTTTTTGCTTAACCTTGTACTTTCTCAAATTCTCAAACCTAGCTCTTCCCAAACACTGATGGCCTCAGCAACTTCACATCTTACTCAGTTTCTTCCCTTCCTCAGCCCTGGCATCAGGCTTATCTTCCCTTTCTTTTGTTTCTAGTCCCTCACAATTTGGATTCATTCCGTTGGTATTCAGGGTTTTCCAGGCTGAGCTGAGAAGAATTGTAGTTAATTAATGCACAATTCCAGGTGTACTTAAGCACAATAAGGTTTGTTTTTTATAAACTGAAGCAGTTATGATCACTGACCCAAATCTCTGCTCTGTTTATTTAGATCTGTCTGGAAAACCCTAGCTCTATATCAAATAGTAGACTTTCCAATCTGTTTCATACTGTAAGAATCTATTCCCAGATTGTCAAATTTCAAATCTTTGATCTGTCCGCACAGCTAGAGGAGTTGGTAGTTGCAGCACAGGGATATGCCTGAACAAGCTTTACTCTAGGTAAATCTGATAGCAAAATTGAGAGCATGGACTTCAGCGCTTGAAGGTAATGAATCCCTTTATATTTACTCAGGGGAGTAAATCATATGCTGCATTTTAGGATGATTATAGCTCAAACTAGGCAGATTAAAGCCAGAGAACATAGCTCCTTCAATTACATCTTAGAATGAGAAAGCAGGCGTAGTCTTAGATAGTTATATACTGCTAAATATTCCTCTCTCCCTCCCTCCCTCCCTCCCTCCCTCCCTTCCCTTCTTCCTTCATCAAGCTTACTCTAAAAAGAGATGATTATTTTTCAGAACTTTCAGGGCTTCATATCACAGAAGTCCGTAACGGTTTTAGCCTCCTACACACAATGAAATTTGGATTGACGCTTGAATGCTCATTAGCAAGAAAGTCAGAGAAACATGATAATATTATCAGTTACATTAATAAAGCAAGTTTAATTTCTACTTAGTGAGGACAGTTTTTGGTATTTTATTACCACCACATAAAAAAAAAAAAATCTTCCAGAGGGACTGTGTATATATTTTAAACTATAGGACAAAATCTAATCGTGGATTTATTGGCAAGGTAGTATTTTTTTTCCCTAGTCACATGCTGACAATGACAATCATTGACAGCTCTTAGTTTCTGCTAGTTTAGGGATTGATCTGTTGATACTTCTGTAATTAAAGTGATGAAAACAAAAAGACAGCAATTTACAGAAATATTCAGTTGTTAGTGATTAATAAACAATTCCCAGTAACCAAAATTGATAATAAATATGAACTTCAGACATTATACAGAGTCATAGAATCATAGAATAATAGAATCATAGAATGATTTGGGTTGGAAGAGACGTTTAAAGGTCACCTAGGTCACAATTCGCTCTGCAGTGAGCAGGCACATCTCTAACTAGATCAGGTTGCTCAGAGCCCCGTCAAACCTGATCTTGAATGTTTCCAGTGATGGAGCATCTGCTATCTCTCTAGGCGACCTGTTCCAGTGTTTCATCACCCTCATTGTAAAAAATGTCTTTCTGATATCTATTTGAGTTATGACAACAGCTGTTGCACACAAACGTTTTATTTGCCACCTTTCATATCTGCATTTTCCAAAATGGCTTGTCATGGGAATCATGCTTCACACATCCCTATTCATAAATGAAGAAACTCATGTATGTGCAGATATAGTTTTTACAGCTTAGTGATAGAGCCTGTCAAGTAGTTTCATAGGCCTGTGCTTTCCCTGTTTTTCAAGTTGTGTTCACACACTATCTTGTTTAACAGCCACAGGTCATGAAATACTAGGAAAGAACATTATCCCACTCCCACTGAATGCACCAGGCATTTCTCAAAATATACTGATAACTGGTGAATTTGACACACTTTGACCATTTCAAAATTTCAGAGATTTATCCTCTGCTATTACACAAAAAAAAATAATCAAGAATTGCTTCCAATTTCAGATCTTGAGCTTCCCTTTCTACCGAGCTTCTGAGTGAGTTCAACTCTGACTAACGTTGACAAATCATAGCTTGAGCTGTCTCACATTTTAGACCTGGTTAAACAACAGTACATGAAGAAAAGAATATGAAACAACATCAACGTCCTTACAAACCAGCCACAAAAATTCTTATCTCAACTGAGAAGAAACACTTCCAGGGAACATTCTCAGCTATTATTTAGGAGAGTTTCTGATAAAACGGGCAACAAAGATTCACTAATGTAAAGGTAGTTTGTGTTCAACAAAAATCAAGTTTCCAGTTAGGCTATAAACTCATTTCTCTTGCACATCTAAACAGCTATTGCATTGCAGTAATTTTCAAATGCTGTTAAACCTGGCTGAGTTTCAAGCAGTTTTAGAAAGACAAAACTGAGTTATTAGTTCCTTTTTCTGATCCCCCCAAACATCCAGTCTTAACCTCACAATCTGTCATATTCACCAACTCCAGAACACATGGATAAAATATTTAATCTGTTTGAAAAGGAATTAATACAAAATTAATGTTTGTGTAGTGACAGATGGGCTACCCAAACTTCCTTCCATGAAGAAAAGATGAGCACAGTTCTACACTGCTAGACGGTGACTGCACACTAAATGAGGCCACTAGGTGCCTTTGCAGCAGTGACATACTGGAAAGAAATATTTCTTATTTTTAAGACATGAGTTCCTGGTTCTATTAATCTGTGATTGTGGTGACCAGCTATTTTGAGTGCTGAGCCTTCATTTGAAGTATATAAATAAGGGTGATAGCAGGCACCGATTAGGAAAAAAGAGGAGCACGATAAGTGTTGCTCTGGAAACATCACTGGATTATGAATAGTGCAGCACCAAGTGGAGTAATTCCCTCACTCTTCACATGCCCACATTCCTGGAGATGAGTGTTTTGCAGGGAAGACAGATGGCAAAGGATCTGGTTGATGGTGTGACTTAAATTTTATAAAAGTTTGGGGTTATTTTTACAAGTTTATATTTGGCAAGCAATGAAATTAGACTGTGTCATAGCAGCACTTGTTAAAATGTGTTTGATCCCTGGAATATAAAGCTATGCAATTTTGTACTGCTATATTAAGGTGTTTTACAAAGGATCATGAACACCATTTTGCTGGTCAGCTATAGAATTTCACAGGGGCTTTGCAGACCCTGAAGGATATTTTCTACACTCAGAGTTAGGAAAGTGTCCCACACATTCCAATTAATTGCTTTCTTTATAGTCAGTATAACATTCACCGCAGTGCCACATGAATGCTGTAATGGACTTCATGTAGTTAGTTCTATCTATTGTTCCTGTGGTAAAGCTGAGGAACACTGTAGTGGAAGGAAGGGACGGAAAAAAAAAATTTTATAATTTACATTATTTCAAAATGCATGTCATATTTTCTATTTAAAATAAAATTTATTTTTAGTGTGGGTTGGTTTGGGGTTTTTTTCAGTCTATTAATCACAGAAATACGTGCACAGGAGTAAGAGTTCTCTTCTTGACAGGCTGTGCATTCAAGACAGAGCAGGAAATTTGAGGCTGCCTCTCTTTTCTTCCTTTCTCTGTAATTCCTGTTTTAGTTTTTCTGTTGTCTTGGAAGATATTTTCATTTCATATTTGGTTTTCTATGGCTCTTTCATTTTAATTCATTTGTGAATAATACCAGTCAGAAATCTGTTTATGTAGATTCTTTCACATTTGCAACAAGACATGCAAGCATTTTTTATTACCTGGATGGAAAATACTTGGATATTAAACTTTAGGTGCCTTGCACACGCATACTAACATGTGTGAACATGTATAGTGCTGTACGTGTTATGATTCTTCAAACTCTAATCATAAACATTTTTTTTCTCACAAGTATATGTTCACTTTTTTAAAAAAAATGTGAAATTGGACAAAACATCATTGCTTTCTTTAGCAGATGTAGTTATTATTTAGATGTGAGTCTGTAGACTAGGATTACATAAATTTAGTACTTATTAGGCATTCACTGAATCTGTAAATTCAGACATTGGTTTCTCACAAGCATTTTTTGATATAAATTTCTTAAACTCTTAGTTCCACATTTTAGTCCCAGTGTGGTGCAGGTTCCTAAAATTCACTTTTGTTTAAATTCATACACTTAACATTATCACAAAAACTCTTGCTAGACATTTAGGTAGACTAGTCACTCTAACTTTCACTTTAAAGACGTACTTTGGTCTTGATAACTGTACTCCTGTAACATCCAGAGCAATCAGATTGATAAGCAAGGTGGTTCAGATCCTGACTTCCAGACAAAACTGTGAAGGATTCACGTACGGGTTTCCCTCTGCCTACTCTCTAGTTCTGTAGATATGCTCACATCACACTTAACGTAGAGTGACAATGTTTGAGCCAATGACTCTCTAATGCAAAATTCTTCTGTAACAGTGAGAACAAGGGCTGGATTCACAGAATTGTTTGAGTTGGAAGGGACCTCTAGAGATCATCCAGTCCAACCCCTATGCTAAAGCAGGATTGTCTAAAGCACATCACACAGGAGTGCATCCACGCATATTTTGAAAGTCTCCAAAGACAGAGACACCATGACCTCCAGAGATTTCCCCCACTCAGGCAAGTTTCTCTTGCAGTTACATTGTTCATGTTGCTTTGTGTTAACACCCCTTCTGACTGCGAATCTTACATCCTTTACACAGTGGCCGACCAAAACATAACAGACCAGCAATGTAACATGGTCTTGAATGTAACTTAATTTGGGGTTTAGCATATTCATCTACAGAATTCAAAGATGCCATCTGAAACCGCTCAGACTCAAGAGCAATTAGAACTCAGCTCTTGGACCAGCAACATAGACTCTGCATTAGTATGCAAGAGGAAGGAATAACGTCCTTCTTGGCTTCATTTGAAGACAGAAAGAGTGGTCTAGCTGTCTGCAAAGGAAAAAAGAAAAAATAATGCCATAGTTACAAAGCCTGTCTACAAATACATCTTACACAAGTATCTACCACAAAGAGATGCCAAAGGCTAAGGAAAAGAAAGCTTAGACATATCCTCTTCTTAAGTGATTCTTAAACCCCAGTCATTTCATTAATTGTCAACCTGTTCAGAGCACTGCTGTCATAAATTACAGGCACTTAACACTGCCTACTTTCCCTGTAGTGAATCTACCCACCAACACTTAACCTTCAGAATTTAACTTCTCAGTACTTGAACTTAGAATTTTTGGGCACCGTGATAGTGTCAAAGCATGCCATGCATGCCATGACATTGAGAATATCAATATAATCCTCTGCTAACAGTGGATACCAGAACATATTTCAGCACAGCTTCATTATTTTTTTTATTTCAGCAGAATTTATATCAGAAAAAAAAAAGCTGAGATCTTTGTTTGTTTGTTTCATCATTTATGTTTATCTTTATAATTAACTATTACAACTGGAAAAATCACGATTTTCCTTTGGTTCTCTGCGGGAAAAGCAATGCATATTTCCTCTCTCTTGTTCTCCTTAACTCCCAGTGGGCTTTACAGTGATAATGGCTTTGCTTGGTAGTGTCTAAAAACTACGAAGAAAGCAAACCATGCATTAAAAGGACGAAGCCTCTTCTTGAGCAAATGGAGAAGAAAGGAAAAAAAAAATAAGAGAGGGAGAGACAAAGCGACAGTTAGGCAGACTGTTATTTAACAGGAAGTGTTACAAGACCAGATAATATTCATATGTGATTCACCAGTAGGATGTGAATTCCTTCTGAAAACACAAGGTTGTTTCAAACATACTCTTCACTAGGTAGCTGCCTGGCTTCACTAAGGAAAGTACAGGGACTGGGAAAGGGTGGTGGAATGAATCTCCATTCTCTATTTCCGTACGTATTTAGAACGTGCATTTTTATTTCAAACTCTTCCGTACCATGACATGGGTCTATTTAAAGAAATTATTGTCAGGATCATCTGTTTTGCTTTTTGTAGTTTTGTAATTCTTCTGTCAAAATTAAGAAAATTAATTGTAATAATGGAAGATTAAAACAAGTTAGGCATTTTATCCTCGGCAGCTATGTAAACAGACAGAAATAACAAAGAGAGAAAATAAGTAAAAATTTATCAGGATTATTTCCTTCATTTCTTACATGCTGCTTGAATATGCAAACTTCCCAAGAAAACACCAAAACATAAGAACACCACCTACAACAACTCCAGAGCCTTTACATTATAACATCCTCTCAGTTTAATATATTTAACCTTGCCAACTCAAGAAGGATGAGTTAGGTCTCATTGGGAAGCTGGAAAATTCTTTTTCTCAATACACTAAATTTGTATATCAAAACCTTCAAGCTCTGAAATTTTAAGCTTTAAATTGTTCATTGTTATGTAAAGAGAAAGTTGTAGCTGTTTCAAGAATGACTTTTACCTGCCTGAAATTTAATGAAAGGAGAAATGACTCACTTGCAGAGAGGAGGAAACATTTCAGTGTCAAGTTGTTATCATCTTTTCAACATCGTTTATTTTGATCTGAGATTTTGAACTGTAAGTCATTGCAGCAATGAATAAATAGGTGGGAGGCCGGATGAGCTGTTCAAAAGTGCATGAGAAAGTTACTTGAGAACCTTACATTTATTGCATCAAGATAAATGGAGTCTGCCTAATAAATCAGCAGTCAATTTGTAGAAGGATTTTTTTTTTTTAAAGGCAAGATTTATATATTTTGCTTTTTGACTGAAATAGGGCATATTTTGTTCTTGTTGTAAAAATAAACTTTGTTTGCTAAAAATCAATGCATAAATTTCTCCAAGATTAAAACTGAAAAAAAGAGAAGAATCTTCTAGTATTAAAAAATTAGTCATACCTTTATGAAGAGCACCATTTTCTCTGCAGTAGGTCACAGAAGCATAGAATTTGACTGAGCTTTCCTCTGTGCATTTGCTCACAGGAAAGCTGGATATATCTTGCTAAACCTGTTAGTGTTTCATGAAAATCTTACATAGATGCACAGATTTCTTTTAAGTAGTTACTTTAAACATGTGCACAAATTACAGAAAAATTAACTGTCATTCCTTGATTATTATAGTAGGTAAGGAATGAATTGGAGATTTATCTTTTGTATGTGCCAAACATTTTTATGGAAGAATACGTTTGTAAAGAAGGCCAAGCTAAATCATCATTCATGGCAGTGCAGTCTAAATTTTTCCATGAGTGAAGGTTTGCACTAAAATTATATTGCAGAAAAGAATTGTTGTTTATTGTGTTCTTACAGATACCCTTTCATGGAAGAAAAATAATGAAGTCCAAGTCCTCACTTTAAATAGAGTTTACATGATGATACTGAGAAGTATTCAGCTGTTTCTGAGCGTTCAAATCACCAGAGTAATTTGCCAGATCTGCAAAATATCTTGTGGTAAAAGTTCTTAACACTGATCTCTCAACAAAATCTAGGTCAATTTCAAATACGTAAATCTTAGGAGAAATGAACCCAATTAATGTTAACAATTAGTGTACTCTATAATGACAGATATATATGAGAACCTCTTGAAGAGTGATTTTATCGTAGAAGTTAAGAATTTCTTCTTAGCAAGTGAGATACCAACCAAGACTCATGGGGATTCGTCTAAGAGGTACAAGCAGTTTTTATAAAATGGAAATGGAATAATCAAACCCAGCATTCTGCTCTCTTGGATTCTTATTTTCATGCAAAACAATATTATATATCTTATTAACTGGAAAAGAAAATGAAATGCATTCTAGAAACTTCAAGATGCAATATTACATTAAATTCTTTTATGAAAGACCATGTCTATCTACTGCTCAAACTATTGATTTAATCATTCTTGCTTAATATATCTGTTTTAATATCTAATTTGAGCGCTTCTGATATTCTCATGCTTACGAAGCTGTTAGCAGGTTAGACAATATAAAAATGTAGTAAGTAGATTCTGACGTGGGACCACACAGTAGAAGTACAGAGTCAAGTGTAGTGGAGGGCCCACCAGACTATGAGACCAGTGCAAGAAAGTCCCATTTGTATTGTGCATATTTGCACCTTTGCACTGCTTCAGTAGAGTCGTTGAATTTTATCTGAGTTGATCCCTCTTGGTTGTGTTTGCTCTGTTTCTTCTTCTGGTCATCAAAAGCACAAGCATGCACATACACACAGAAAATCCATTACAAAGGCATTGTTATCATAGTTAGGATTTCTTTCCCAATTCAATGAGGCAAGTCTCTTAAGTTAGATGGGTTTCATTCATTAGTGTTCTTGCCAGTCTTATTCACGCATGTATTTTTAATGTAAGATCTAAAATTGATATGTACATCAGGAAGTGATAATGATTCCTTTTTTGATACTAATAAAGCAGATGTCTATTGATGCAGTAAATGTACAGTATTAAAGGTATTTTGTGACAGAAATGTATCTGAGGTTTTTGACCTACTGTACTCAAGGTCTACTGTTAGACAAAATTTCTTTATCTTTACTATAAAAGGAAGCTGAGAAATAAGCCTGTCATTTTGGTCTTCATTATTTCCAACTGTTTAAGCAAGTCTGGTCACATAACAGGAATGTAAATCTTGGGAAAAGAATGAAGTCGTAGTAATTAATGAGTTTGAAGTTTCTTTTCTCAGAAAAAAAATGCAGTCATCAGGAGGGAGTATATTCCTTTATACTGATTGTCTGAATGGTGGTATTTTAAACATTTACCTATATTTGACCTTTTGGGTTTCAGTTTTAACTAAAAAAATAAAAAGGAAGTGGCTCTTTTTTTGTGTGTATTAGGAAAGCACAGGAGACTCTTGGCAGCCTTGAATGGTATACAAACCAAATTAAAGGCCAATATTGAATCAATCCATTTGTTAAACCAACAGGTAAAAGTAGTGAAAAGGAGAGCAGGGAGCAGAGACTGTTAGGTAAAGCAGATATTCATAACCTATTTACACGACTATATTAGAAAGCTATTAAATATTTCTGAATATATATGAGTAAAATAATGCAGTGTGTTGAGTCAAAAGGCAGAGTCTGATGTTGATGTAATTTTTCTATTCCCTGGAAATGGTTCACAAAAGAATCAAAAGGAAATAACATAGAATTTACAACTTAACTACAAAGCACTCTTTGTATTTTGCTATAGCAATGAATTTCAAGTACTGCAGCAAGTCTCACAGTGAAAGTTATCATTTCTTCTTACAAACTTTTAAATACCATATTCCCAGCTGTTGGGATCAAAAGAATATCTTGCATTTCTAATCTTAATATTTTATATTTGAAAACACATTGATTCCCCTAAGACTACTTAAATGAATAACAAAGAGTATCCTCTATCATCTTTTACCATTGCAGTCCATGTCAGCTTTAAACACTCACTAGTGTAACAGAGCTTTTAGAACAAGATTTGGAAATATGCAGGAAAAAAAAATAAAATATAATCCTAGACAAAGCACAGTTTTTGTTGTATGGAGCCACTATCTTTCTTTGTCTAAAAAAAAGATGATAGAAGCAACCACTGATAGTGACTGATCATGAAAAGAAACCCCAGGAGCATAGACACACTATAAAAAGATCTAGGAGGAAGTCATTATGCTGTTGAGGGAATAAGAAATTTAAGTCAGAGAGTTGTGAAATGTTCTCATTATAGGTCATCTCAGTAATTATCTGACATCTACAGATGGAGTCACTTCTTAATCAAAAGAATGAATCATTACTGATATTGATTCAGACCAAGATGTTTGAAATAATGAGTCCAGTAACTCAAGTATAAATTTAGAGGTAATTTCAGCAACTTCTCTGCTAAAGTTTCAGACTAAATAATAATGAAATATCTTATTACATTGCATGATAATGATAAGAAAATGGCCAGAAGTGTGAACTAAATTTCCCCATCATAATCTGCACGTTAAGATTTAAACAAAAGGAAGAAAAAAGAGATCACAAGTGTTTGCTATACCATGGACACTATAGCTTAATTAGTATCTGCCATAAGAGAAGATTGCTTTCTCTTGAGTACAATATCTGCAGCTAGCACTGCCATTAGATTTAAGAATCTGTATTTACTTTAGAAATCCTTTTTTCAACAGTTCATAATTTGACTGTGAAAATCACCTTGGATAACATACAGTGTCTCTAAGTAGGAACAACTATGAAAAGAATTTATGTTCTGTGAATACACTTAGACAAATAGCTTGAATGAAACTAAAAAAGCAAATAGGGAAATGCAGTTGTCGACAGGCATACCTTTCTAGACAAACACTGTTTCAAAAATTTGCCTCCTTAGGAGAATTTTATTTATTACAATCAGAGAAGCAATGCCAAAACCATCGCTGAATGAACAAGAAGGGAGAAACAGCCTCTTGCCCTCCAAGACAGTAACTCTAGCGCTGAGTTTCATTCTGTTTAGAGGTTGTTGGCAGTTGCCCATCATGTTGTTGTTCTGTGAATACACAGAAAACTCTTTGTTGTCTGTCTGACGTGTTTCACGAGCCAAGAATTGACATTGGCTGAATTTCATCCCAATCTGTGAGATCAGTTGAAACCTAGAAGGTAGGTAGGTAGCAGGTCATCACATCTAGTTCCTCACTGTCGGAGAGTGTCTGTCATTGCCAGTGATCATAGCCAACAGATTTCTTTCCCATGTGAATTCTAGTTATGAGTCCTCATACGACTATGAAGTCCAATAGACATGAGAAATTCTTCTCTGCACATATGGAAATGCCCTCTCTAATAGTTTCAAGTGTAATTAGGACATCATAATGCCTTTTTTATATTCTATCTTCAAGTGCCAATGGATATACCACCTTTCTTTTAAGCTACACTTTATTACTTAAGCTGACCACAGGCAGATTCCGTTTTAGGCCTGAACTCTTTCTGACATAAAGTATTTTGACTAAGAGACCAACCTACCTTGGCCTTTACTTAAATTTTATTCCATTGCTTTTATTCACAGTATTATTATCCCATTGTTACCATGTCAGGCTTATCAGTTACTATTCCAGAAGCAGCATTGCCACTCAGCCTTACTGATCCTAGTCCTAGATACTTGGTTTTCTAGAAATTAAAAAAGTCCTCATTTGTAGTACATGTTTAATCTTGGCTGGGGTGTACCATTTTTGTTATTATGTTTGCATTGTCCATTGGCATAAATCAGTCTTTTCACCACAATGTTTATTTCACCATAAGAACAATCATGTCTTCTTTCAGACACAATCTTGCTTGACTACGTCAGCTAAGTTCTTTTATAGAATTACAGAATCATTCAAGTTGGAAAAGAGCTTTGGGATCATAAAGTCCAACCATTAACCCTGCTCTACAAAGCTCACCCGTAAACCATATTCCCCAACACCATATCTAAATGACCTTTAAACATATCCAAGCATGGTGACTCAACCACCTCCCTGGACAGCCTATTCCAATGCCTGACTACTCTTTCTGTGAATGATTTTTTCCTAACGTTCAGTTTAAACCTACCCTGTTGCAGTTTGAAGCCACTCCCTCTTGTTCTATTGCTGATTAACTGTGAGAAGAGACCAATACCAACCTCTTTACAATGTCCTTATAGGTAGTTTTAGAAAGTCATGAGATTTCCTCTCAGCCTTCTCTTCTTCAAACTAAACAGCCTCAGCTCCTTCAATTGCTCTTCATAAGATTTATTCTCCAGGGCCTTCATCAGTTTTGTTGCACTCCTCTGCACTCTAGCACCTTGATATCTCTCTTGTATTGAGGTGGACACAATACTCAAGGTGTGACCTAATCAGTTCCAAGTACAGGGGGACAGTCATTTTCCCTCACAGAAGACACATCCATTTCTCCAAATTAAGACCTATTTGCTCCAGTGTGCAAAGACAATATGCTTTTAAGTAGAGTTTATAATTTAACTTGTGAGCTCTATAATGAAAGCTCTATTATGATCAATAATCATAAATACTAATCATAAATACCAACATGAAAAATAGGACTGTAAGCATGCATGTGTATATCTGTATATGATAAGTTTTTAATATCGAGAAAGACTGAAAAAAGTTAACAAGACTGAAATAAACAGATAAATGTCTAATCTGTCATCTTTGTTTTTAATCTCAAGTTTAGTCTCTCCGAGAAAAGAAAAATCAGGATATCAGCTGTAAGTTGGGCAAGATATCTGTACACTAAATATTTTTACATCATCTGTGTAAGAACGCAAACAGCTTAGAATTATAGTGATCTGCAAGAAGTCCTGTTAAGTTTGAAGGAATACGTGAATTCAAAGCAGAACAGGATCCTAAGACTGAGGTAAAAGGTATTGCTTTGATTTCGTAGTCTAAATCTCAGGAACAGAATCATGTTAACAGTATGGAAAAGAGAGGAGGTGTCAAGGTCATCAAAGCCCCGTGTGGAAGCAGAGGACTGTGCTGCTGCACTTACATCCCTGCTGGGTGAACCTGGAGGATCAGACTTCTAAGAGTAAGGAATGAGATCCCACCTTGAACAAAGCAGAGGGAGAGATTGTAGTGTCAGCAAGGGCAAAGACAAAGAAAACCTGCATGGGCAGGCAACTCTGCCAGTCTGCCTCCACCCTGCCACACGAGCATCAACAGTGAAGCCTGGGACACAGCATTCAGGATGTGATGTCTTCTACTATGGAGTAAATACTGAGAGCAGCTCATTCAGAAGGGCTGCAGAGGGGCAGGATGCAGCTGCGTTGCCTTCCATCCTGCCAGATCCAAGAAGTACCACAAAGAAATCTCAAAATCTCTCAATGCTGCTAGACTGCAGTCAGGTATTGCTGGAATTTGTACTTTTATGTTCTTTTTATAATTCTGTTTCCAGTGTTAGGATAAGTTTTAGGGTTCCTGGGATCTACATGGATCTAGCATGTTCACAGCACACAGGAAAAGATAAGTACCTGCAACTGTTTCTAAGGTCCTGTTGATAAGATCATTTTTTTTCTCATAAAACTAGAGCGAAACAGAGGTATTTCAGGTTTACTTCTGAACATTCCAGCTTTATACTTTCTGACAAAAGACCATAATTATAACACCAGACTGAAGAGTAATTTTGGTTTGTCTTCTGACTCTATTCAGGCAAACTCCCAGTGATCTCTGACTGTAAAGAGAATGATCTTGATTGTTGTGTGTATTTTTGCCAGTGATTTTTTTGAGACCACATATTTCGTGCTCTGTCTTTTCATTTCAAGAATGACCTCTTCTTGGATGAGTAATTTCAGATATTTGAGGTCTCACAGTACCAGGAAGCAAAAGGTACAAGTAGGAATGTTTCAACAGTCTGTCTAGAACTATTTTTCTTCTAATACAATTATTTAATTTCTCAAGGTTTGAGCTCCAGGGAAAGGGAAGAAAGGAACATTTAGGCCTAAGAAGTTTTCTTGAAAAAATTAGATGACATTATGCACATATTTAAATGCAGAAGTCACCCTCAATACAAAGAAAAGTTATTGTGGCCTTACGTGTTCATGTGAAAGAAAGAATATATCTTAAATTATAATGTTTGGATTGTTTGTTAAAATATTTTCTTAGTAATGATTCTGCATTACAATTTGTATGACAGTGTAAATGTATTTATATTACAGTAAGCACTAATGTAAAATTTTCAAAGTTATTCCCACATCCAGTCAGAATAATGCCCAAGACATTGATAAATATGGTTAAAAATTGCGTAGAAGGTGTAAAAGGTACGAAAGGTATGCTTAAGGGAACAGGGCTCCGAGCTATTTTAGAGGGATATTGGCAGAAACACTTTTTTTGATTTAAGCAATGAAGAATAAACCTGTGACTTTGTACAATCATTTCAGTGTGACTGGTAAGAAACGAACCTAGGAAAAATAACAAGTATCAATCTGATCTGACAATCAACACAATATAGCTTTCTGATTATATTTTGCCTAGATAGGTTTAGCTATTCATACTAAAATCCTTACTGGAAGGTAATCATATGCATCCACAACTAAGGTATCAGAAAGGTAGATGACTCTAAAGTGCGAAGGAACTTTGTGACAATGGTAGGACAGTGTTGCCTAAACTGTGAACTAAATTAATTGAACTAGTTAATGTAGTTGCCAAGCCACTCTCCATCCCATAGGAAAAGTCATGGCAGTCAGGGAAAGTCCTCAGTGACTGGAGAAAAAAATGTAAAAAAATGTAAAAAGGAGGACCCTGGCTGACCAACCCCTTAGCCTCACTTCTGTGTCTGGTAAGATCATGGAACAAATCCAGCTAGAAGCTATGTCAAGAAATATGAATGACAAGGAGGTTATTAGAAGCTGCCAACATGGACAACTGAGGACAAATTGTGCTTTATTAACCTCATGACCTTCTATGAAGGAGTGACTCCCTCAGTAGACAAGGTGAGAACTACAGATGTCATCTATCCAAACTTCTGTAAGGCCTTTGATATGATCTCCCACAACATTCTTTTTACTAAATTGGGGAGATATGAGTTTGATGGGTGGACTGTTAGATGGATAAAGTATTAACTGGATGACCATACGCAAAGAGCTACAGTCAATGGTTCAGAACCAAGCGGAAACCAGTAATGAATAGTGTCCATTAAGTGTCTGCACTAGGACCAATGCTATTTAATATCTTCACCAATGACATACAGTGGGGCTAAGCGCTTCCTCAGCACATTTGCAGATGACACCGAGTAGTGAAGCTGATACACCTGAGGGAAGAGATGCCATCCAGAGGGAGCTTGACAGGCTTGAGGAGTAAGTACACATGAACCTCATGAAGTTCAATAAGGCCAAGGCCCTGCACCTGGGATGAGGAAATCTCCAATATCAATATAGGCTGAGGATTGAATTGATTCAGACCAGCCCTGCAGAGAAGGTCTTGGTGATACTGGTGCATTAAAAATTGGAGATAAGCTGGCAATATGCACTTGCACTCCAGAAAGCCAATCATACCCTGTGGTGCATCAAAAGAATTGCAGCCAGCAAAATGAGAGATGTAATTCTCCCATCTTTCATGAGATCCCACCTGGAGAATTTCACCCAATTCTGGGGTCCCCGGAACAGCATGTCCAGATAAGGACAATGAAAATGATTAGAAGGCTGGAACATCTCTGCTGTGAAGAAAGGCTGAGAGAGCTTCTCAGGCTGGAAGAGTGAAAGTTCTGGGGATAACTTATTGCAGACTTCCAAGAAAGACAGAGGAATACTATACCAAGACATGCATTAACAGAAAATGTGGCAATGTTTTTCAGAGAGGGTGAGTTTAAATAGGACAGAAGCAGGAAATTTTTCGGAATGAGAGTGGTGAGAGACTGGAACAGGTTGCCTAGTGAAGTTGTGAATGCCCCATCAAAGTTGCGTGGGACAGGGCTTTGAGCAACCTGATCCGACAAAAGATGCCATTGTTCACAGCAGGGGGATTAGACTAGATGATCCTTAAAATTCCCTTCTAACTCAACCAATTCTATGATTTTCTGATTCTAGAAACCCATGCTTCTTAGAGTATTAAGTTACCAGAACACCTTACAAAATTCTCCAGAAAGTCTGAAAGAGAGGTTGTTAGGTCTTCTCCAAGCAGTCAGCTCAATCTTTGGGAAAGGAGTTTGTGGATGTCATGGAGCTGTGCTATTTCTGACCAAAAAGCACTGAAACAAAACCAAACACTGGCAGCACTAAGCTTTATTCATGTTCTCAGAAGTGACTGCTGCATTTCCATTTAGACACCTAGAGTTACAGTGTCTAGAAAGCTAGTATGTGATGATGATCCTTCAGCCAGAATTTGGGCTCCTGAGCAGAGGTTCAGAGAGCAGGAGTCCTTGCATTTTAACACTGGCCTTTCAGAGACTGTGCAGCAACTGCAAGATGTGTCAGATATACCAGAAGTAGTAATTTCAGGATAAAGGATAATTTCTTGCATTTTTGAGGCAAACTAAACTAATAAGCCATTTTGAACAGAATAATAGAAGGACCAATCATTTTGGGCTGCTGAGGTCTTGGAATTCCTCAATGAAGTCCAGCATCACTGTCAAGTTGGTATTTACTAGTCTGTCCCTTACATTTACTCCACTCAAGTGCTGGGGTTTTTTTCAAAGTATTTTCAACTTCTTTTTACCGTGTGTAACAGTAGGGACATAAGCAATAATTTCAAAAATCTTTTAAAAGTAGGAGTATTAGTGTTTAAAATAAAAGAGCTATTAGCTAATACATTATAAATCCACAAACTATTATGCTGTCTCTTCTTCATGGCCGTTTAATTTTGCATGCACATAACCAATGTTTTACTAACAGTACCAAGGGTTTCATATGTAAGACATTATTCACAGTATGTTTCCTGTTATTTTGCATAGCATTATTCTTCTTGAAAATAATGTTTTGGCCTCGGGAGAAATATTGCAATTGAATGCACAGCAATATGTTTTTGGTATGGGGCCATGGTACTACAACTTAACTTTTTTTTTTTTCTATCAAATTACCTCGGCAATCAGGACAACAGAGCCACGATGCAAAAAGGAAAGAGGTGGTAAAAGAAGAATATCATTTCAGTGTTTAACTTGCAAATAAAATGTGCTAAGTGAAATGAGGGAGGAAACTGCTCCTTTCTGACCAGCATGGTTATATGCACTTTCTATAAATGCTTCTGGAAATGGGATTACACAGCTTTAGCAAATGTATTTATTTCTGGAAATAGGTGGGCTGATCCAAAATTATTGCTATTAAATTGATTGAAATGTTGAGAATTAGTAAAAGGAATAAAAATTAAACTATTCAAACTATTTTTTTGCCAACAGACTATGTCATGTCATTGCAAAGGCATGATTCATCGTGTTCTATTCCAGTTTCCTCATGTAGCAAAATGGATCGTAATTAGCATTAATGACAATGTTAAATCCAGTAATTTGAGGGACTGTTAATAAAAAATATCCAACCCACAGAAATCTATACTGTTACCTTTAAAAGATTATATATGATATACATATATAATATGAGCAAACAAGCAAAATTTCACCTTAAATTGAGCTGAAAAAAGATGCGTCAGTGAAGTCTTAAAATAAGAACCTGGGTTTTAGAAATTAAATCTTTCCACGTGCAATATTTCAGTTATGAGAGTTCAAAGCATCTTCTATGTAATACTGAATGTTCCAAATAATTTGATATGAATCTTCACAAATTCTTGTCCTTGATGCTCTAAGCACATCACCATGTTGTTATTTACTTTATGGAAGCAACCCTCTTTCAGACAAGCCGAAATAATCCCCAATGAATTTAATGGGAATTATTCACATATGTCAGTATTTAGCCTGAGTAGAATGCAAAGCCTTACTAAACCTATACATTTCAGACTGGCATTCTGTTAAGGTTGATATTTTCCTAAGTATTCTAAATATGGTTTTCAGTATTTCTTTTTACAATATCCCTGATAAGGCCTAGTTTTCCAGTTTATATGTTTGTTTTTAAAAAATGCATTCCCTACCAGGAAAGGAAGTCAAGTTCACAGCTCTGGTCACCACAGGCTTCTGCTTCCTTACACAAATGATGTAGAAGATGAAGCAGAAATGAAGGGTTTTATAGCTCTTTTCATCCCACCAGTAAATGATCAACCATCTTCTGAAAAGCCACCTTGAGTTTGCAGTGATTTAATCATAAGATCTTCTTGCTCAGAATGCCAGATAGTAACTGCATCATTACAGACTGTGGGAGGAGGTCAGTTCTTCACTAGAAAACAAGAACAGTGTTACTTTTACTTATACCTCAGAAAATCACTTGACAGGATACAATTTTTAGTGCAACTAATCTGGACGCATAAGCTCCATGTCCCATTACCAACCTTAGAAACCAAATGAACCCATGATTCTGGGACTTCTTCAGTTGTTTGCTGTGGAAAAGATCATTCTGCTGTTTCCCCTCAAAATCTATGTATTGGACTTTAGAGCATTTTCAAATTGGCTGCAGAGCTTACAATGTATTATTGTATGGCACTCCTGATTAAATATATCCATCTCAGGAGCAAATTCACTTCATGCTGCAAAGGTGAAGTAGAATACTGGATATACATAGAAAAGATTTGAGGATGCAGTATTCACCAGTCCATTCCTTTTAGTAACTAAATAAAGAAATCTTAAGCATTTAGGGGTTGTATAAATACATCTTCATATGAAAAATGGCTAAGATTCCCATGAAATCAGTTCTGAAATAGCTATTTTGGAGAAGCAAAAATAAGAAATAGTATGCAGTCATCTGCAAGGTATTGCACAAAGCTTTAAGTGTATGGAATAAACAATACGTGATTTTTAATGCATTAGAACTAAGATTGCCTTGCAGTGGATCTCAATGTAAGCAGTGAAAGTCCTTTGGTCAAGCAGAGTTTTCCTCTTTCAGGCAACTATGCTTGGCTTATTGCTTTGAACATCATTTATGTGTGCAAATGCAAGCAGTAAGATGTTTCAGATCATTGCCAGAGTCACTGACACCTTAACTAGTCTGTGTTTGGTTGGGGAGTGATTGATGCACTTAGAACATGAATTTTTATATACTAGGATTTACAACACTGTTTTAAAATTGCTCCTAGAAAAGCAAAGGCTGGGTTAAGGTGTACAAACCACTTGAAGCATACAGCTCTTTCAAAGAGAGTTGCATTCTTTCTCATAGGGTTCCACAGGAATATAAGGTATCAACTATGTCTAATTCATGTTTATTTTCAGTATATGCCTCTAGAAAATTTAAACTTACACAGGTAAAACCACAATTTCAAACTCAAAATCAGCATCAACAGTCTTAACTAATTGCAATAGCAAGTAGCAAGTTGTAAGCAGAATAAATGTATTTGACTTCAACATGAAGAAAAACAAGGGCAAAAGTATGTTAATTTGCTTAAGACTTTGTCTTCTAATCACAATTTTGTCACACATATCCTGCAAAACAATAGTAAAAAATGTCCTTCAAACAGTAAAATGGAACTTCTAATAAGGAGGAATGTGGAAAAACCAAGGATAAACAAACAATTCATACTGGATAAAAAGTGTTGGAGAACTTTCTGCACAGCCAGAGAAAAGCAAAGGCTTTGATTTGGCAAAGGCTGTAAAATGAAGAAAATTTTGTTTTGCTTAGTTTTTTCTTATTTTACTAGTCTTCCATTTCTACTTAATCCATTCAGTATTAAGTTCTTAAATTACTGCCTTGTACCCTTTTAATACCAAAGAATAAAAGTATGTTAGAGAGTTTTTTTACATCCCATATCATACACCTTAAGTATTTGTTCAAAAATATCTAAAAAAGGTTTGAAATTACTAAAATGAAACCCATATGGTTTGTTTAAATATACTAAAAGAGAACTTTTTTCTCTAATCTAAGAGAACATCTGTACTTTATAATGGTTTTTTGTGTGTGATATCAGGCTGTTTTTCATACAAAATTGTTAGCCAGCATTATATTGTATATTCTTTAAATGTAGTAGTGTACTTCAAATTATTTTGTCAAAATTAGCCTAAAATTGATGGCTTTCTTTTTGTTCTTTTTATGTTTGTGCTTAATTTTTTCCAATAATACTTGAAGATCAGCATGCACTAATAGCTGCGGGGCATAAAGAGACTGGAGGAAATTAGCTGTCACCCACAGCCAGTGATTCTGTGTTCTTATAAACATAAAGGACTAAATTGTCTTTTATGTTGACCATGCATACAGATAATGTCATTTTCATTAAAAATTAGACATCATGCATATATAGCACAATTGTTGATGGAGATGTCTGAATTAATACGGTTTTAGAGTAAAGACTAAACTCCTTTTGTCTTTGTCCTAATCAAGTTCGGATTTTATTATTGAAATATGTAGTTGTATATTCTGTAGTTGAATATTCTGTTAATTATTTTTTCATATATTTTCTGTATTTCTGTAAATATTTTAGTATTCTGTGTTGATAGTATGATGTAATTTAAAAACTGATAAAAGCTGGTTTTAATAAACTTTCTATTATATTTATTTACTTTAGGTTTGTTATATTCTGAGTTTTAGCCTTAAAAATATAACTAAATGTCAACTAAGTGTTAACTAGTACTGACATATTAATAAGTTACTGTAATCAGTCATAATTGGCTTAAGCATTCACGTAAGTGATATATGATTACTTTGTTTCAAGTTGTAACATGGTTATAACTTTGTCTACACATCACTAGCAGGGTTACACAGTGTAATACAATGTCCTCCAGCTCTTCTGTCTTCTGCTGATATTGTCACATCACTTTGTGTCATTCCTCCCCTAGTGTTTTCTCTGCCCAGGAGCTGATTACTTTGCTGGTAGTTGGTGCTTTAGAAACATCTTGTCCAAATTATCATCCTCGTTCTCTTGTGTCTGTCTAAAGACCATCTTTTGCACCTCCAGGCATTAAAACATGCTCTCACTGATCAAACATTCTTACCGTAGCACAAGGAACATTATATTAGCTGGATTAAAAAAAAAAAAAAATAAAAAACAACAAAAAGCACGCACACACACACAGTCTTCCGTACTGACCTTGGTGTTTCACTGTCCATCTTACACAGCATAATTTAACTACAGATCTTATTTAAGCCTACGTGAAGCTTTAGCTTGTATAACTATAGAACTGCTCAAACATTGCCAGAACTCATAGATGATTAAGCCACTCTGTTTCCTTCAGAGCTCTGCAATATTCTTGATTACATCCTGCCTCGAGGTTTTGTCAGTCACCACTCAAGCGACATAGATATGCATTTATAGAACTATTCTGGGAGGACAGAGTGATTTGATGCTTATATGGCAATGCATTTACTCACACCGCAGCATTTATTGTGCACTTCTTTTCCAAATTACACTACGCATCTTCTTGTTCTTAACACTTTAACAGATGATAGGATAACTTTTCATTAAAAATTGTTACAATTAGCCCAAAATGCACCATAAAGATACACATTTTTTAACCTAAATGGTGAGTTCTAGTTAAACACAGGTAGGAATTTTTAAAATGTTTTTTGAGGCAAAGTTTGTCTGTTGCTCTACTAGCTCTTTTAGCTTCTAGATTCCCCATACGTTTAATCAGTGTCCATCATCCTTAAAGTGGTACTTGAAGCAGCTGTTGACTTTTACTCAGTAGCATGGAGGTCACCAGAGGGCCTAAGGAACTTTCCACTGACATGTGAACTTGCTGTGCCTGTCTTCTAAAGGCACAAGTTAAAACTAACTGGCTGTCTTCATCAAAGCCAAATTACAGAACTTAATTTGGATTTATCAGTTGCCTTTGCAAAAGCTATTGTACAGGAAGAAACAATTACATACTTTCGCATTGTAATGAGATATCTTAAGGAAAAATATTTAAAATAATAAACTAAACCCATTATTTGTGCTCTGCAGAGAACTTCTCAAAGGACTGACAAGTTTCACAGTTCATACATGCCAAAAAAGCAGTCCAAATACAAGCTTTCTAACCTATTTGCGGTAGCAACATGTCTGAATAGTCATTACTGGCTGGCTTTGCCTCCTTTCCAGGCACTTAAGAACAGCCTTCTAAAGCTTCTGAAAAAGTGTGGTTAAGTCTTGTTTATGCATATTCAGGAGTTAGAAGAAAATCCGGTACAAATAGGATGGGGAGTCTTTTGTACAAAAAGCTTTCTAGATAACAGAATCTTTAGGTTGGAAAAGACTTCTAAGATCATCTAGCCCAATCATCAAGCCAACACCACCATGACCACTAAACTATATCCTGAAGGGTCTCATAAATACTTTTTTCCTTGACTTAAACCCCACACTTTTACCTAGGGGAAAGGTGAGTGGGTAGGTGCAAGTTATTCCTTTGAGTGTTAGTAATCAACTAGAAAATACTATTCAGCATAACAGAGTTCTGTTACATAATGGTTAAAGTACTGACCAAGTTTTTGTGTGATTCAAACTGAATTTCTAGTGTATCTTCAAGACTAATTTCTGAGATGTGTTCTGTCATTACTAAATGACCAATGTTCATCAATGACTCAATCCACAATGAGACATTGAATCCAACAATGCAACATTTCAGTATTTGCAAATGTTTCATAATGAGTTTTCAATTTTAAGATAATTGTGATACATTAATAACTTTTAATTGTGAAAATGGGAGGTGTAATGTCATTGTAATGGAATTAGTACCTAATGAATGCACTGAAATCAATTTATACTTGGCAGAAGACTGTTGGAAAAGACTCTGATCAAGTGACCTGCACATAAACAGACACTCACAAAGTTTTAATTAACAAAGTAATGAGAAGCAAGATATCTTTAATATGTCAAAAGTTTTTCTATTCTGAAGAATCTTTGAGAAGACATGAAAATCAGTGAAGAAAAACATATGAAAAAAACTATATATTATTAGAAGTAACAGTTTTAGCAAGACACATTCTGTTGCAGTATTGGAAGGTATTTTTACTGGGAACTGCAGATAGTGTAAGTCTGAAGTTAGCCCAGGGTATTCAGGAAAGTTAAATACAAATAGCCCTGTACTGTGAAACTGCTATTATTAAGACCTGGCGCATCTCAAACCCAGTTAGGAGTGTTGCCAACAAAGTTACTACAAGGCAAAGTAGACATCCGAGTATGGAATACATTTAATCTCCACTGGTGATAATGTATTAATAGTTTCTTTCCCTTTTCCCTCTCAGGAAAAAACAAACTAAACCAAATAAAGCCCAAAACCAAACTATTACCAAATTTATATTCATGTCTGGAAAAAAAAAAAATCAAAGGTCTGTCTCTGAGCAATCCCTTTTCTAACAGAATCCTTTCTCTCATTGGGTTTGGCCAGTTGTGATCAAGGAGGTGACCCTATCTGCAACACAGATAAATACTCATTAATATTTTAAAGCTGCAGAACTCTGCTATTTTGCCCCAAAAAATTTTGTGTGACAATGGCTATCTGAGATCTTCGACCACTTAATGGACTATTTTTGACACCATGGTATTCATTTTTAAAAGATACTCTGGAAATGCTTGTGTTTCTTCATGAGAAAATAGTTCTAACATTTTTCAGTACAAAAAGTTACAGCAAATTTTGTAAAAAGGTTTGGAACCACAGAAAAGTAAGGGGTCTCTGAAAGTGATAATCATGCAGAACTCTATTATTGCTGTTATTTAAAAGGTTTTCCACTACGTTTCAAATTTGTCTTTTTTCCTCTCTGAGAAATAAAGACTGACCCATCATAAATATCTACTACTAGGTCTACTTTGTGCTTCCATTTTCTCTCTGTAAAACCCTAACAATCTCGAACTGCTTGAATATCAGTCTAACAGTTCTCTTCTTCTGATGTTAAAAAATAAGAAAGTTTCAATTTTGACATTTTTCTTGCTTTAGCACAAAGACATTGCATTTGACAGGAAGGCACTGTCATAACATATTTAAATATTACTATATTTTTAGAAATATCTTCCCAAATTTCAAGAATTTACAAACCTCTGAATAAATTATGATGCAGGGTATCATAGGTGAAAAAAATAGATAGAACTGAATGCTAACAGGTGGCAGACAGTTGTATGCATGGGGGCAGGCAGAGAATGCGCCAGACTGAACTTTTGCACTTTTGTAGAAACTTGCCACTCACTAGCTGTAACTGGTAGGGGATGACTGTAAACTTTGAGAACAGCTGACCTCGCTAAGCAAAAGCAGCACATCCTAAATTCTTCATTAATAGAGATGAGACACAAACACCTATTAGAATGAAGATCATGCATTACAACTTCTGCACAAAGACTATTTAGCCCAGAAAACCTGTGGCCAAGGGATCAAAAAGATGGGTTCCCAAAAGAAAGAACTAGTTGCAGAAAGAAGGGGGCCTGGAAAGAAGAAGGTGAAGGCCCTGGCAGGAAGAGAGTTCCTGGAAGTCAGAGAGATGGACTCCATGGGATGTCCAAAGACTTTGACTGGTGACATCCAAGGTCGACATGGCAAGCAGCTTCAGAACTGGAACTGGCACAACTACAACCTGTGGGCACAAGAAGTCAAGACCTTGGCAATGTAATGAAGGCAGAGTGCGCAAGTGTAAAAGACTGTGAAATGGTGTAACAGCTCTAATATCTTTGGTTCTTATATAAACCCTGGTAACTCCAGTAGGAAAATAAGTATTCACCTTTCAGTAATAGTAATTGAATGCTACCTTGATGAGCTTGGTGATGGCCCTATCTTTCTCATAGGGCTGCTATGCAGTATTAGTCAAGTTACTTAAACCAAGTTTTCAGGAGTAATCCCAAGTTATGTTTTCATTTTGGGGATGAAAACCCTTAGTATGTGATCTAAAGGACTGAGTAACAAGTGGGCCTGTGTATCATATGTATAAAGAGCAATACAGTGGTGAAACACCCCAAAAAAATCAGGTTCTGAGGTCTCCAACTGGCTTTCTAAAATTAATATGTATTTCTGACCTTAATCTCTTTCTCTCAAATTTTCAGATACTTTGACATATTTATCTTCAGCCAAAACAAATGAAGCCATCCTGTACTGAAATTCTGAAATAGTAAGAGCGCTTATCAATTCTGATAACAGGAAACATATTAGGTAATATTTTGAATTATGCATATACTACATTAACAAGTGACCAGAGAAAAATCGCTATGAAACTTGGCTTTTGTAAAGCACACATTCAGAAAGGTTTATGGTCAACAAGAGCAACAGGAACATAAATGACAAAGACGTTTCTTTCAATTAAGAGGTTTCTTTCTAAGGATTATCTAGGAGAACAGATAAAAGGAGTCCACTGAGGATGATCACACATGCGATCCTATCACTCAGGTTTGCAATTTATCATACATGTATGCACAAGTAACTTAACTTTCACATCTCCTAAACTTTGAGTACTTTATTTTTCAACCTGAGCAACATTCACAATATAAACCTTGTATGTCATACAAGTTTTGTTTATTTGTTTGTTTGTATCCCCCCACCAGGGAAGGATAACAGTGGAGGCAGGGATAGAGACTTTGGGGTTGAAAAAAACCCACACCCCCACTATTTCAATGAAAAAGAGAAAAATAATACTAATAACAATGAAGATGTTAAACTATATATAGATATTATACAAGTATTCAAATATATTAAAAGATACACAAGAATATGCTAATACTGAACCCATGCCCTGCAGATGACAACTAGGTCCTGAGTAGAAAAGTCCCAGACTGGACATGGCAGCAGATGGGAGCACCTGAGCCCAGAATCCCAAATGACAGTCCCCCATCTACCAAAAAAGGAGAAGAAAAAGTTGTGCCACTCCCACCCTGAAAGATAGAGAAAGATAACCTGTACCAACAAACCATACTCCTCTGCAGTATGAAAACAGGATGCATGAACACCAGCAACACAGGAAGAGCTGACTATTACCAATGACAATCCTGCAAGCAGTAAAGGCTCCAGAGCTCTTCTTAGGGGATCTTATATACTGAGCACAGGGGGAAGAAATTTGTGATCGGTTCATTTGGGTCACCTGGCCCATCCTCTCCTCCCCGGCAGGAGCACAAGTGACCCTCCTCCACCACTGTGATTGCTGTATGTGCTAGGAGCTCCAGAGAACTTTAATCCTGGTGCTCTCAAATCAGGACATCCCTTTATATTAAATGAGCATTAAATGACATCCCTATATACAGTTTAGAAGTTAATCTCCTTCCTTAAATTAATGAGTACCTCAGTTCTTGTTTTTTGTCTTTTAGATCTTCAAGTCTTTCCAGTTGTGGATAAATGTATGCTTATTGGTGCATCTGCGTCAGCTGAGAAATTTATAACTTTATTGAGAATTAGACTCCTCTATAGCTTACCGCTCATTACTCTGTCAGCTCCACTGTTCCTATAATAATTTACTAATATAATAAAATCAAAGTGTTAACTAAATAATTTAGAAGATGTAACCAGCTGAATTTTCACTGAAATGGGTAGAGGAAACATGCAAATGCGTCTGTGAGTAGTTTTGTCTGGTGGAGCAGGAGGAATGTTAAGGGAGAAAGGCCTGATAGTAGGCCACAGCAGTACCTCTTCCAATGGCACAGCAGTAGCAGAAAGATTGTCTTGTGGCTAGAGAACTGGACAAAAAATAAATTAGATTTTGATCTCCTTACACTGTGTCTGTGTAGGATATTAAAGCAATTTACACTGAGAGAACTGCATGTAAAACTGAAGAGTGTCTGAGAGTGACCTTCACCTTCACCTCCATCTCCTACATTTGGCCAATGTCTTTCAAGAACATAAAGATACCCTTAGGTAGACGAGTCTGCAGATCTGGCATGGGCAGATCCCCTCTCTGGAGTCACAGCAGTAGGCAGCAAGTCCCTTCAGTGCTTCGGAGCAACAAATATATTACAGACTGTCCGCACCATACTATGCTCTGAGACTCATGAGCAGAAATTATCTTAATGACTGGAGGTATTGCAGCTGTAGGAGTTACAAAGCTCAAGTACCTTCTTAACTAACTTCTTAGAGGAAACAAGATGCCATGACAGAAACTCAAAATCATGAGATTATATGTGGAATGTTATATTGAAAGTCTGCCTTTTGGCAGGTCTGGTGATGTGTATTTTCAAGGCCTTTTATCAATACTCAGCGTTTGTAGTCCTTGGAATTGAGGACTAAAACCTAAAAATTAGAACCAAAAATAAACATTAAATGTTGAAAAACACTCCACACAGCCAAGTGCTGGGGAAAAGTTATCACGGCAACTCATATGAATTCCATGGCCAAACTTTCTCAGGTGATTCTGACTGAGGTCCTTCCTTGTCTTCCATTTGCTCTATCCAAGTACAGGAAGAAACCCGGCCATGTGAAACTGTAGCTAAATATTCACACAATTTAATAGGTCTAGGCAGAGTAATGAGGACATCTTCTCCAAGCTGTAAGACTGGAATCTTCTGCAAACAAACAGCCTAGATTGGAGGAATAGTTCCTGGAATGAAAAAGGAAATTGCGTGTGGTTTCACATTTCAGTGTGGTTTCATGTGTAGTCCTTAGCCTTCCCTGCCGAGACTTCCACTGCAGTGCTCAGTATCACCTCTTGTGATACTGCTTCTTATAACGCAAGTCACTCAACAGCCATCAGAGGGTAATTATTCTCACGTATGCATGACAGATCTGAACTGGCAGCCATGGCATGAGATGCACTATCTTGTGTCACCAATCCCCCAAGCAGGCCATTTCTCACTACAAACCAATGATTCTATTAAAGAAAATAAAACAAGCAAACAACTAGAAGAAAAAAAAAAAAAAGGTTTATGTATTATTTTCTTGTTTTCTTCTCAAAAACAAATAACAGCATTTGGATTATAAACCTCTGAAACATGAGTTATAATACAGAAAAACCACTCCTGCCTCACTTCTCATTATGTTACCTTTTTATTTATTTTAATCTTTTGCAATTACCGGGAAAGTGTTTATGATCATTTGCTGCCAAAGTATAGTTCCAAGCAGCACTCATTCTTTTCATCAAGTTAATCTATATTGTCCTGCACCTTGGGCATAATCTATTGGGCACACATCCATCTGGCTTGATACCACTGATAATGAAAATATTGAAATATTTTAGATTTTGTTAACTACTTATTTTGAAGGCCAGTCCATACCGCCTTTGTTAATCTGCACCAGAGAAAAAATTATTTTTACTGTAACAGATCACAGAGTGCAAAAGATATTTTACTCTATATACCCTTATTTCTTGCAGAAGTGTTCTGTACAATTTATAAAAGGAAATCCAATTCTCTAAAATGTAATTATTTCATATGTGGAATTCAGCATAACTTCCCCCTCCCTTGTCATTTATTTGGCTGGGAGATACATTTATTTTCTCAGGAGATTTTTCTTTTTAACACAGTTAGCATTTTTGAAACAAAAATGCAACTTGGCATACCTCTTTTCCCATCTCTTTATGGTAATTATAGCTAAATGGAACTGTTGGATTTTACTGGATACTTTTTTTTTTTTTAAAACTTGTGTGGTCTACTGGAAAATAAGAGTTTATGTTACACCAAATATGTCATTTCACTGTTTTGATTGGTTCAGAATTATATTTTTTTCCAGATGTAATAAGAAAATTCAGCCCAAAAACATGTTAATAATTATAGTAATAACCAAAAAAGAAAACCGCTTTACTTCAGCATTAAAATTCATCTTCAGTTGCTTTGTTCTGTAGTAACTAGGTCATCAGTTTAGGTGCTCCTGCTTAAAATGCATTTAGCATTCATATGTATTCCCTCACCTAGAGGCTTGATATTTTTAATGAGATTATATCAAGGAATGTGAAGACTGGAGAGTGGTAACATCATTTTACTGTGTAATTCCCAGAACTCTGATCCATTTCAGGGAGGCAATTAAGACTGCTGACTACAATAAATGATACTAAGAGATTATAGAGGTTTTTTTCTGCATGAATGCATAGTTTAAAAAATAATTTAGGTTTATTTAACATAAAAAACACCTCCAGAGGGGGGATTTTTTTTTCAATTTCAATGATTGTAGGGAATATCTCTTCCGTCATTTATCTCTAAGGATCCATGGTGTATTATTGCAATAAAGGATAATTTTGAGATGCTTTGATAAAATAGGTGTATTTCAATTTTATGTAATTTCCTTTGTGCTGCTCGTTTCAAAATGTCCACTTAGTACTGTAGCAATTGAGTCTGTGGTCTGTGTTAGGGGGGGTTGTTTATTTGTGGGTTTGTGGGATTTTTTTCATTTTATTTTTTTTCCTCTGCAGCAGGCCAATAATCTGAAATAGCATTTAGATCAAAAACTTCATGGGGATTAACATTTGTTCCATTGCTGCTGACCACAAAAACTACATACAGTAGAATACAGAATTTCTAAAAACAAATACACTGGAATCAAAAGTTTGTTGTCTTGAAGAGTTAATTCTGGCGGAGAGGTGACCTTTATCCCTACATACTCACTCATTTTTTTTTTTTTTTTATCAAACCTCTCCAAAGGGACTCATCATATGCGGGGCTCTATGAAGAGAAAAAGAAGAGCATTGTCCTTATCACCTCCTTCCAGAAAGTGGCAGAGTAATAGGACTTTGTAAGGCGAAATGAAGCCCAGTCTGATGGCTGCTGATTAAAAATTGACTCTGCCACATCAAAGAAGAGTTGAAGGTGAAAATGATGATCACTTCCCTCTCCCAGGGACCCTGCACCATTTCTTTTATTCAACCTTGAAAGGTTCTTTCTGAATAAGATAATATCCCTCGAGTCCATTCTGGCTAGGCGGCATGGGAAAATGTAGATCAGTATGCCTATTCTCTATGAAAAAATGGGATTTTGTTAATGACATAGCACTCTAAAGTGATGGCTTGTATATGGTAAATGCTGAGAAATTAATTATAAAATGCCTCTTAGACTACAGATCAAATTAATTGCTAATATACATCTACTAAAAAGACCACTGTAAACCCAAACTGCATTTTCTGCCTCATTGCTGGAGATTTCTGTACTTGAAACACAGTACAGCTTGCACTGCCTTTTCTGTTTTTACATCTTTCATTGCAAAATTTTTAGTCGAGGTGCCTTCTGTAAAATAATTGAAATATAAGTTTTACCACTGGACTAAAGCATGTGATTATGTATTTTTTGATAGATACATATACACAGAGGAAAAAAGACAGTCACTCAGGTATATGAACTATGCAGAGCATATGTAGACAGGGAGAATAAAAATGTATACATAAATGCAAATGTTCATAAAGGTACACAGTTGTGATATAGTGTGTTACACTTTATTGCTACTAGTTGAAGTGTGTGGCAAGCAGAGGTAAAAAATTTACAGAGAAGCTTCTGTGAAAAAAGCTCCTCCCTATTTTGCGTTTTGGTTTTATATTTTATGCCACCAATACTGGAACACAATGCAAACCTTTAAATTCAGGACACCATTTGCTTATGCATATATCTGAGTTGACCAACGGGCACAGTGTTCAATAGACAGCACAGCATCCCAAAATATGTAGCTTGTATAACAATAGCAAGAACAGTCTTGCAGGAAAAAGAACACGTATAGAAAAACAATCTTACATATCTGCCGCTCCACCTTCCCTACTTCCCACTGATCTGCTGCTCTTGAGGATCTATAGAAAATGAATAGAAGTAATGCTTCAGTCTGAAAATAGTGCATTAAAACCTTGGTAAAAGTAGATTAACCTAGGCCACGTGTAAGAAAAGGTTCATTCCATGACTGGCAATGACCACAATTTTCACGTATACATAATTATCTACATCTAACTGTACCAGTCTAATAAATATATTTTAAAATTAAAAAAAAAGGTAATGTATACATCGAATGCTATAGCATGTAAAAGCTTTAACTGTATGAATGTTTGACATGTATGAATTACACAGTAAAACATAAGTTATTTATTCATGCTGATGAATGACACAAATATCATCCTGTTGAGATTGGCGCAATTAGAACAAACAAGAAATTATGTCAGAACAATGGAAATAACATGGTAATGACATCAAAACAGTGAGAATAACAATAACACCCTCCCATCATCAATGTCATCTGTCTTCTGCTATTTCATAGAAGAAAAGATTTTATAAGACGTTGTTTGCTCGGTATAGCTGCTGTTTTTTCCCCTGCTGTAACTATCCGGTTATCTACTGAATAAAAGGTGAAATGTATAGGAAAAAAGATTTAAAATCTTTTTTTTCAAGTGGGCTTTGTTACAAAAGATACCCAATTCAAACAATGCAGAAAATGAAGTGCAGTGGAGAGAATTAATAATCAAGAGCTTGTTTACTACAAATTAAATTTGCCGTACAAAGATAATGATTTTTACTGTAGTGAGTTCCCAATGCCTTAATAATCTTTCCTGTAATGAATATGAGCTTCTACTCTTAAAAATGCCTTCTCCCCTCTCCTAATTTAATCAACATTTTAAAATGTTCAGATGTCCCAATCACCTAGGGCTACGTTATTAGCATGGTACTTACTTTAAACAGCTTCTCTAAAATGACTGAAGAAAACAATTTATACAAGTGCTACCTTTAATAAGAATAAAAAAGCAAGCATAGCTTGTTTGTCTTATTAAGGCTAACTTTGATCTTCAAGTTTTATAAATAGAATACATATCGCACAGTTCAACAGACTCTCTCATGTTCATGTGAGTCCTACTAATGCTAATGGGGAAGACGCATGTGTTAGAGGAGAATGAATGACTCTGAGTTATTTATAAAAGCAACAGATATTTAATAAGACATGTTAGATCAAGAAAGGAGCAAAATCCTGTGTCAGGTTATTATGTTTCTATTACATGCTATGTGCAGTAGCTGCAAAACCAGATTTTGCTTAATGAGTCTGCCTGTATGTGTGTGAACTCCCTGATGAGGCCCTGGGTTATAAGATCTGTGCATTTACAGTGGTGCACCCCCACAACTCTAAATTGTGTAGCCTTTTTTTGTCACTGCCAATATATGAGATAGTGCCAATAAGGAGTACTGAAAAATGTTTTAAGCTATCAGTTGGCAGGATCGCTTTTTAAATTCAAGCTTATTTAAAATATGGACTGTGAAGGAGTCTTCTCAAGGAATCACATAGGTACATTTCAAAAGTCTGAGTGTTCTAGATGTATACCTGGCCAGCGAGAACTGTTGTTTTAAATAAGTCAAATAATAATAACAACAGTAATTAAAGCAAGAGTTCTGACAAAGTGCCAAATTTTAAATAACTTCTCGTATACCTTTGCCAATTCTAATATTTTTAGGGCTAAGGGCATTCCGGTAATGCTGCATTATTTCTGCTTTTGAATTTGGGCATGCAATCCTTTGAAAAGAGAAAATAGTTCAGCATTTATCAGGATCAGATCTATTTTCAGAAAGAAAGTTATTCAATATTCGTGTACAGAAAAGTTTATATTCCCGCATAATTAACCCCTTGAGCTCTGAGGAAGTTGATTCTGTTTCTGGGAACACGGTAGCCCCACTGTCCTCACACTTTGGGATTTTCCTTTCTTGGAAAACAAATGTTGCAAATATTTCTTTTGAAAAAATATACAAACCACATGTATTTTCAGTCCATTTAACGTTTTATATTGAGAATGCAATAAAAATACAGTTATGAAGTTGTGATACAATTTCGGTTAAGTGGAAAGACTCTACTGATTCTAGGGACTGGCTATCAGGTGGGAAGAATGAGCTTCCCTTTTACAGGATATGAACATATAAAGAGGCCAGTTTCCTTATATCTAAGCAGTGACTGATGTATTGGAAAACACTGCATTTGCCCCTTAAACTGTTAAAGCAAGATCCCTTAAACCATTGGTAGTTTCCCTTCTTAACAGGGCCATTCTTCCAAGGAAATGGGAGCCTAAGTTTTCCTACTGGCATTCAATTTTGTCACTGTCTTTGTTTTAGGATTCTATCATAATTTGTCCTGCTGTAAAACAGTCATCACAGCACACTGAGCTAACCTCTGTATTCCTTTTTCCTTGCGCTCTCTTCCTTTACTCAGAGGCAAACAGGAGTCAGAACTGAGAAGGAAGACAAGCCTAGCCAATATCTAAGGTGTTAAACAGAAGTTGCTCATTGAGCCAGCAAAACATAAAAGTCTACAGGATGATCAGGCTCTTGGGGAACTAGCAAACATGTGAAGGGTTCATATTTAAATAGACTACAGAAGTTCAACATATATAACATACTATATGTCATATAAGAAGGCAAATTTGTTAGGCTTGCTTCTCTCTAGTTTTATCACATTTGTCTGCCAAGTAGCTTGTCATCCTTACTTCATTGTCAATGATTCATTTGCATTTTGACTTTTTTTTCCAAATTGCTAAAACCAAATTTGGCCATTTGCTGAGCTGAACAATTGTTAGATTAAAAGTAATTTGATTCACAGATTGTCTTGTTCTCAAGGTAAAAAATAAAAAGTAAATCAAATAGTGCTAAGGAACATTTTTTAACCACTATTTTGTGCCGGGGAACTTTGAGGCTACCATGAGATGTGCAGCTTTTTATGAAATGCAAGCAAATACCTATACTCCCTGACTTTATGACATCTGCGATACAGACAGAATAGTTGAGCTCCATACCTACAAGACTGTAATACCTTGCTGCACACCTGTAAGGGCTTTCTACATTGATTGGCTTGTCTACCTGATCATGAGACTGCCACAAACTGTAGAAAGTATATGTTACTGATCAGCTACATCTATGGACATTCGCTGCAGATTCACGTTGAAGATAGGACGCAGTTAGACCATGCACTCCTGAAACCAGATTTGTGCTGGAATACCAAGTTTTGAACAGATAATTTGGATTAATATTCAGAAACATGATAAGAATATAGACATTTCCAAATGTCAGACATCTTGGTCATTCTCAAATGGGTTCCTTAAAACATGATCAACCAGAATTCAATAATCATTACAGAACATTTCAAAGCCAGGTTGGATGGGCCTTTGAACAACCTGGGCTAGTGAAAGAGAGATGTCCTTACCCACAGAAGGAGGTTTTCAAGGTCTCTTCCAACCTTAACTATTCCATGACAGCATTAATAAGGCCATCAAATAGTGTCACTTTTATTTACATCAGAATTTGTGATATCCTGCTATGGTTGGCTCATATCACGGTAAGCTATGCTATCTGGGTACTAATATTGGTAAACTCAGTGTAGTCACAGTAGCGCATCATTGTCCTGGAAATTATAAACAAAATGTCACCTTATTTAAAGGACTTTCAAAGAGCTTGTTATATTTTCTGAAGAACTCATTATATCTATTTTCTAGTTCTTTTCCTTGAATATCACCTGCATCCTCTCTCATATCACTTTGTTTTATTTGGAGAATACACTCTTTACATTGTTATAACAAGAACTTTGAGAACAAAGAATATATAAACTGTATGTACATGTAGAAAAAAACGGGATCAAGATCTCTATTATGGAAGGTACAGGCAAAAATTTTTTAGAGGAAGAGCTTTGTGAAACAAAGAAAACTGCTTCAGATGTTCATACACATTGCATGTGCCTGAACTCGCTGCAAAAAAAGAAAAAAGAATCAGAGGTTTAAATATTTTGATTTAATACAGAGTGCTAGAAGAGTTTAGTGTTTTTTATTCCACCTGTACTTTTACATTTATACTTTCATTTCATTAGAAGATACTATTAATTAGATATAACTACATGGATATCTGGATTAGAAAGTTGCAAGTAACAGTGTATGAAATATATCGGGAAATGTAGGCTCAATAGGATTGGTCCTAGGCCAGTAAATTCAATTTGTGCATGACATACAAAACTCCCAATTAAAGCTATACAAGCAGGGTTTTGTTTTGGTTTTCCCTCACTTGAGTGAGAAACTACGTTGGTGTCTTTATTGCTATCAAGAGATCTTCTACCATACATGGGTCTTTTAAAGTGATCACATTTAATATAGTTTGGCATTCAAGTGTCAAGCTTAGACAAGGCAAAACTCAAGCTTGGGACTCATGTCTCTAAGACTGTCTTGTATATGCAGCCTTTAACATAGGGAAGGTTTATATGTGAGCAGAGAAAGCACAGTTACAGCACAGCTGTCTCCCAAGGCTAGAACACTTCTGTTTGGCTGTGAGAGTCAGTTGTCACCATCTCTCAAAACCGTAATTACAATCATCCAATGGTGAGGACTATGCTGTGTTACCCATGTCTCAGCTGTCTTCATTAGAGGTTGGAATCGCGTCCCAGGAAAGCCATGCAATAACCACATGGTAAAACAAGAATGTCGTCTCCTCCCCCCTCTCCCCAGCCTGCACTGTCTCTCACAGACCACTGCGTACAACGCAAATTGTTTCACACTCTTGTTGCACTTCTCTCAATTAGCCATAGACTCCTCTAAACACTGCAACTGCACCTGCAGATATACTTTGGAAAAATGTCTGCCTTCAAGCTATTTTGATTTTTGTTGTTGTGTTGTTTGTTCTTGTTTTTTTTCTTTCTTTTCTGGATGGGGGCATGTGTTCCTTGAAGTTGCAATTCTTTTTAAAGGCCAATTTTTAATTAATCACTCAATTTCCAAGAACAGTTCACTCTTAATTTCAAAGTAAGAATATTTACTCCAGACAGATAATCCATGCTGTAACAAAATGCTCTGGAAATATAAAAAGACTGTGAAAATAAATTTTCTATAGTCATCGTTTTTACCATAAATTACGTTCTTTAATAAATAATTTACTGTCATGTGTTTTCACCCTTACATAACAAATTTTTCAGCAAAGACCCCATGCCAGGCAGACAGAGCCATAAGAGCTGTGTCTAAACTTGTCTGCATTGTGTTTTCCAGCTTGGTTCCACTGTTCACCCAGGCAGCCTGCACAGCACTGAATAATGTGAATGCATTTAATTACAATCTGACATGTGTATTCCTGAGAAACAAAAGGCTGTGAACTGAGGGTGATGATTAACTGTTCAACCAGATAATTGCTTAAACTACTACTTATATTATGCTGCATTATCTCTTTTGAACAAAGTGATTATTGGCCCTTTGTGTAGTGATTATACAATGTAAGTGTAATCTTGCTGTTTTAAATGTTAGAGTTTATGTTTAATGTACTTTTATTTGTAATGAGGGGTGCAACTTTAGATTTTCTTTAAAGGATTATTCTCATAACTGAAAAAAAATAAATAAAAAAGCATGCCTTCATTTCTCAGATTGGCCCAAGATTAAGACTGCTTTGAGAGATTTAAGCTCACCGGAAAGGGTGATATCCTCAATTTCTGAAGAGATGCATTGACAGGCAACTACTGTGAAGTGCAAAGACCTTCCAGTAAAACAGGTAGAGCATCCATTTTTACAAAAAAAGAGAGAGTAGAAGGTACAGGAAGTAAAGATTATTAAGAATACTGGAGGTAAAGGAGAATGACAGTAAGTGCAACAGCAGCAAGTTCTGATCTTCAAGGTAAATTTGATTGACATAAAAATGTAATTGATTAAGTGATCAGTTGCACCCTCAGTAAGTTTGTACTAACCTGAGCAGCAGTGTTGATCTGCTTGAGAGTAGGGAGGCTCTACACAGGGATCCGGACAGGCTGGATCGATGGGCCAAGGCCAACTGAATGAGATTCAACAACACCAAGGACCGCGTCCTGCCCTTGAGTCACAACAACCCAGGAAATGTTAGAGGCTTAGGAAAGAGTTGCTGGAATGCTGCCGGGCAGAAAAAGCCCTGCGACTGCTGGTTGACAGCCAGCTGAACATGAGCCAGCACTATGCCCAGGTGATCAAGAAGGCCAACGGCATCCTGGCCTCTATTGGAAATAGTGTGGCCAGCAGAAACAGAAAAGGGATTTTTCCCTTATAATTGGCACTGGTAAGACCACACATCAAATACCATAATCAGTTTTGGGCCACTCACCATAACGAAGTGTATTGGGTTGACTCAGCCGGATTTTGG
>NW_009720070.1:0-13695 GCF_000703405.1 Apaloderma vittatum | reverse complement strand
TAACATTCTGTGATTCTGTGGTGGTAGGTAGAAGGATTCTTTTTTTTAGCTTAGTTGTTTATGGAAATTACATTTAAAGGAAAATAATCACAAGATAACCCTAAGGGATATGAAATCAATAAAGTCATGCAGGCATTGTTTAAGTTCAATCCAAGACAGAGAAGTATCCCCATAGCTGTCCTCCATACAAAATGGTGACTAAAAAATATTTTGGCTAAAGTAATTGGAAAGTGAGCAGCATGTCCAGATTCTAATGGTAGTTGAGAGATAGAGAAGTAATTTTGCAAAGCATGGACACCTGAAGCATGAGGTCCAAGGTTGCTGAGATTTTACTGCGGCTGAGGTTTGCTTTAAATGTAACATCCAACACAGACACTTCGTCCAATGACACTGGGCACCTGACAGCAGGTGTGCTGTGTACAGCTTGGTTTTGAGGACTACAATACAAAACCTCAAGATCCTGAAAAATTACCACTGTCTAACTAAGAGCAATACTACTAACGAGCCCTCAGAAAACAGAACTATTACCCTAATCTGCCAGTCATTGCTTTTAAAGCCATCCAGAATTTAATCTCCACTGCAGTTTTAGAATCATAAAGGTTGATTCACCTTATCAACATAGTCATATGCTTTGGGCTCCAGGATTTTCTCCCTATAGAAACCTGAATCATTATCAGTTATTTAATCTACCACACAGAGACTGTATGCAGCACTGTATCACTTTCTCATTGGTCAGCTAGAACAATACATACCTCTGAAACTGTTGCACCATTTGTGAGGGTAGAATTAAAAGACTGAAATACCTAAGTAACTTTCTACCGAGTGGTGTCTACAGCTGATTATGCACTCAAACAATCAGTTTAAGTTTGTAGAAATTGTACTTAGCTTTTCAGTTAATTCCTTTTCCATAGGAATCAAAGGTACCCATTCATGCAGTCAGTCATGATATCTCCTACAGTATGGACAGAATTTATGAAAAAGTACTGGTTTCTGATCTCTAATGCAAAACAGGGTGAGGGTCATTTTCTATTTCTGTTGATTTTGTTATCTCACCATCAACATTAGTGGTGATATTAATGTAGACATTAATTTCTTTTCAAGCTTTAAGCACTCTGATTACATTTTATCATTTCATCTGCAACTTCAATCAGTTTTAATCGAACTAAGACTACCCTACTGATACAGGATCACACTCTATACTGACTATATAAACATGTATTTCCACTGAATACACACATTGTGTATAAATCCTCAGTGACTTTTTTAACTGAACTTTGCTCTTTTAGAAACAACTTGTTATCACTGCTAACATCAACCAGTCATGTAACCTAGTCCCAGGGAAATAAAATGCAACATGTCAAACGAATTTCTTCATAACTTCTATATAAATATAAATTAGTCTTCAAAAAGGATAATACTGTAGAGACTATTAAGGCAGAAAAAGACCAATTTTCTCCTTCCAGAAAACAATTTCCTTTTCTGACACTTGATACTTAGACAATTCACCCTTTAAACTGACCTTTCTGAAAAACTGCAAGATACTTTCCAATGATTAAAGTATTACTAGGTTAAGTCCACAGCTTAGTAACTGAGACACAATAAAGTTTAAACAAAAAGCTGCTGAAAGACCATTAATTTTAATATTTCTTCTTGATATCGAATCAGAAATCTTCAAGCCTAGATTAAAGGCATATTCATCATAAACAATGTTATGTGAAGTTGTAGATGCTTAACGCTCCCAAAAGCAATTTATGCTTGTATTTAAGTGTAACAGGCTTAAAAGCTTATATGAGAACTAAAAATAGAACCCTTCTGCATTCTTTTTTTAATTATTTAACTGCCCAGGCAGAGGGAGGCAGGGCTGTTAAGTGAAAATAGCAGTCATTTAAAGTTGTAAACGTAACATCTTGTAGAGGCAGGGCAGCAAGTGAGTTTCTTAAAGAGATACCCATGACACAGTCTTGCTGAAAGAACTAGGTATCAGAAAAATCAGAGATATTATGGATGAGCACAGGAATTTTTAATTATGCATAAAAATATCACAGCTGCTGAGCATTAATACCACAGATGGACATTTCCATGATATCACTCTTCTCACAAAGAAGGGTCAAAATGTTCGGTGTTTATATAATTGCACACAAAGAAACAGATGATTGGTTTCGCATGTTGCCAAAGAATCAAAAACATCTACAGTGAGTAATTATAATCACACAAATAGCTGCTCTCTATATCACATTCTTGTTTATGTAACACCATTAAAGACAATACTGATCCATACCAGCAAGACTTTGGTCTTGGACACAGAAGCAAACACTACCACTTCACATTTTAACACAAGTGATTATCTTGAAAACTGCAGACAGAAACTGTGCCTCTTTAAAATCCTACTCATTAGACTGAAATATTTGAAAAATATTTGAAATGGCTGACATAAGTTCAAGGCAAGCAGGCAGATAGATAATGCATAACCAGAGAGGCTAGACTCAATTTCATGCTTCTTCCCGTATAAAGGCCACTCTTGATTATCTTTGAAAGGTCACGGCAAGTGGTGGGGGAGGTGGTCCTGAGGACTGGCAGAAAGCAACTGTCCCTGCTGTCTTCAAGAAAAGCAAGCAGCAGGGTGTGAGGAGCTATTGGTGGGCCAGCCTCACCTCAGTGCCCAGAAAGGTGATGGAACAAGTCATCCTGGAAACAATTTCAAACTATGCTAAGGACAAGAAGGCAATTGACTCTAGTCAATATGGATTTATGAAAGGTAAATTGTGCTTGAGAAATATTCTCTAGGTACAGATACTTACCGCTTCTACATTCTTACATTGTAAGGTCTGCTCTGGACATTTCTTTAGAAACAAAAAGCTGCAGAGATCATTACTTGGCTCAGAAAGTTAAATTCATGAGTAGAATACAGGAGAACTCATAGAAAAGGAAAAATATCAAGACCACTGACCAAATTTCTCTCACAAATAGCATCAGTGCATGGCCATAGTTCCTACTCAGCTCAGATGAGAGATCACAGAGGGAAAGATGTTTCCAAATTTTACCAGAAAGGATAGCCCTCAACCAAAATACCTGATTTCTAAAAAAAAAAAAGTATCCATCTGCATCCCTTTTTCTGGAAAACAAGCTATTCAGGTCTGCAAAGGGAAAAAAGCAAAGCTCTGGAGCAGTACTACCTATCCTGGGGGGTTTTCTTAATTGTTTTGTTTTTCTTCGCATAGCATCTGCTTTCCAGAAACCATTAAAACTTCATGTCATTTTACCTTCTCTCCAATACTTAGCACTCAAAGGAAACACATTCCTCATTATTTCTCTCCCAACATTACATAAGCATGGAACAAAAAATAAAACAGATTCCCACTACTTGTGTGCAATGGCAGCCTAGCTGTTTGCTTCATTAATTTCTCCATACCCCATCTGTGGCAAAGGACAGAAGACGTATTACATCCCCCCTCCTGAGAAGTCATAGCATAATGTAGAAAAAATGGAATAAAATAAAAAAACACATCAGCCTTCACCCTCAATATTATTTGTGGCTGTTTCTGGTACCATTTATTGACTGCAGCCAAATGAGTTTACCATGCACCATGTTATGCAGCTGCTTGAATCTCAACTCCAATCATCACAGCCTGGATCTATTAATTTGCAAGACATTCTTTAAAACTGAGCTCTTCTCCTCATGCTTAAAAAGGGGGAGGCTGTGTAGGATAAGAATAATAGGACTCTTATTTACGTGATTTAATTAAACTCAGTAGATGGTCCTTATTAGAATATGTGTGAGCAGTGTTTTTCCTCCATTTAAATTGTTATTAGAGGGATTCTAACCCATATTTCACTATTAAGTGCAATCAGAGAAAGTCTTCTACCAATTAACTGCTATTAAACAGTTAAAAGCAGTGGTGGCTATAATGCTTTGCAGCTGGTGAATATGTCCTCAAAAATTCAGATGTCTCTGCCTGTCTACACACATACAAAACAATGGAAATTTGAGGAAAACACCTTAAAAGCCAGAATGGTATAGGTATTTCATTATCAGGACAATACTAATGAGGCAAGAATACTAGCTGTTTACGTACCTGAAAAGAGGAAAAATACCTCATATCGTTCTCCTACGTGTGGCCTTTCACACCTAGCCAGAGTTGCTGCACAATAGCTTGCGCACAGCCACCGAAAGCACCACTGAGGTCTTCTGTGCTGATACACAAATGCATGAGGACTCTCAAGAACAGCTTTGTTCAGCATCATTTTTAAATGGAAGGCTGAAACACAGAACTATGCAGTAAATTATCACCCCTGGTCTCATGAACAAAATCCAGAACAGCTGAGACTATGTACCCTTCTCCCATGCATCACTTCTCGCGTTTCGCCTTGTGCAGCCTCACAGCTTTGGGTACAGATGGCAAAATACCGAATGAGGGCTCCTGCCCAGGTACAGCACACTCCCTTTTCCTCTGTGTCATAGTGCTGGGGTTTGCGTAGCACAAGAGAGAAATGAGTCTCAATAACATTTTGTCGGGGGTTCTAAACATCTGGTACGAATGGTTCCCGCTATTCCCAGGGCAAGGGCTGCCTCTGGTTAGAAGGATCTTAAGTGCAGAGGCACATGTTTAGGATGACAAAAACTAGAGGATCACCACATTTGCTATAAAAAGGGAAAGTTGCAACTTCTACGTACACAGCAAGGCAGGAGAGAGCAAGACATCTTTGTAAGGTACCCAACAGCTAGCTAAATATTTGTAATGGGTGGTACGTGCTGCAGTGAAACCAGCAGATTCAGGCCTCTTCCACTCCTGATTAAGCACCAGTGTGCTCACACAGACATTTTAGAAAGAACTCAACTTGGAGTTAAGCCTTGTTGCTGTCTTAAGGCCCAGAGAAAGCTTTTAAGACAGACAGCAGTAAGAGCATAAACAGGATGCAGACTTTGCTCTTGATACATGCCCATCCCATTCCACCAGCAGAACATCTGTGAAGCATTTCAGATGTGAATGTTACATTGTTCTACACCTACAATAAGAGGTGAGGGAAGCAAGAGAATAGGCTCCCAGTTTCAGCTCTGCCTTTTTTCCCTTTCCAAAATCCCTTTTGTTTTATTACCCCTGTATGCTTTGGCTGGCAACCCCAAAGCACATTTGTTTCCCACTAATACGTGTGATCATTTTTTTCTCCTTTTTCCTCCTCACAGTTTGGTGTGGTTTCTTGCATAAGCACAGCATTCCAAGCACTGAGTTATATTTAACAGTCCTCTCATTTCATTGTTTGTATGTCGAGTCTAACAATGCAAAACCACATTAAACACAGACATACTTGCTATTTAAAGGTATTTTCAGTCAAGACTGCCAAGATGGAGTCACCCGACTGTCTCCTCAATAATATAAGAATATAACCCTTGCCAGGCAGAGTGATACTTTGATAGTCCTCAACTTACCTGATTTACTGAAAATAGGTGATCTCACTTTATCCAAAATGCTCTCTGATCCCCTTTTCTTCATCTGCAAATAAAGTGGGACCCTTTCCGCCACCCTGTAATTTCATGAACTAAACTTAATTGTCTGGAAATGAGCAGTCTTAAAGATTACTCTCAGCTGCGATAACCTCATGGTTCCATGCTCAATTACAAGTAAAGTTAACCCCCCGTGGTTACCGTTCCAGGCACACCTTGAGAACTCTCAGTTTGACCCTGCTTGTTTTTAGCAAACAAGTTAAGCAGTAGCCATTGGGCAGAAGTGCCTTCAGACATAGGGCAGCAGGAAAGGCAGATACATTGGAGATGTCTGTGTGCAATTTCTCAAACCACTACGTACTCTTGGCAGGTACAGGTAACATCTGATTCCCAGCGTGACAAGCCTGTTGCCATAATCTTCCAAGGGATATATTTGGCTGTAATTTTGAGAAAAGTCTTGATTCTTTGAAACATGGAGCAAGACATTGAAACAAAGAATTTACCCTGCAGTTGTTTTCTACAGAAACTATAAGATTGATAAAGGTAAGAATCTGCTCAGGGCCTCCTAAAAAAACAGGAAAGGAAATATGGAGAAAACCAAAAGGGAAGCAACAGAGACAAATCCTCCTGCAGAGTTATCAGAAGACAGAAGTATGGGACACTCAGGAGCTGTGGAGATGACATCGTAGCCCAGAGACAGGAACATCAGGGTCTAGCCTAGGAAAGACCCCAGGAATCAGTGCCCTCACCTGCCAGTTTCAGCACACAACCTGACACTGATAATTTATTGATGTGGGAGCTGTCGCAGAGAAGTGACGTCCTCACTACCGAGCAACTGAGCAAGCAAATAACAGAATTAATGATCTAATAAGTCTTTGATTTACACTCTAGGTCTTTGTATTAATCCTGACTGAAAAACTGTTTTACATTTTAGAATTAGCAATCCACGGAACTCCTAACCTTAGTAGGCGTAGGCCCATGCTGTGCTGCACAAACTCCTTGGCTGCAGGATAAACTCACCCAACTGATTGTAACAGAGGAGCCTGCAGGCAGCCCCCACTTGGTATCAGCAATTACACTACCTGGGTGGCCTTACCTTATCTGAAAATTGCAGCAAGCAGTTCTCATAACATGCTTTAGGAATTGTTTTATTGTAAGGACATTGCATATTAGCTCACGGAACCAAGAGGGAGAGGTTCTCTCCACAGACAGGGTCAGATCTCTCTGCAGTGCACCAGGGGAAAATCCATCTGAGCTCCATCTGATGCTGCAGAAACACAGAGAGCCCAATATCTGATGGGGTGAAAGATTTTTTTTGTTATCTATATTCACTTCCTTATTCTATCTCATTAAATCAGTTATTAAGACACTTGTTGTTGGGCCTTTCTTAATGAGATTCGGAAAGAAATCTGCGCTGTCTTTTTCCTCTTTCTCTCGCCTCAACCCTTCCTAAACTCTCCAGCCCCTTGCAGAATAGACTTGGAGGCCTTCAGGCTGAACCAGCAGGAGAATACTGGAACTTCCAGATATAAAGAGGTGATATTCACTATCCTAAACACCTTTCACAAAATGGAGTGTGCTCTTTAGTCCCCAGTTGGCAATTCTCACAAGACCTCCATGCCAGTTCCTGATTTTTGACATAGCAGCTAAGACTGGAAATAAAACCTGTAGCTGGAACTCAGCACAAGTGCATGGGGTTAGAAGAGAAACATTGTGGAGGCAGCACCAGGGACAACAGGAAAACAGGCCCTCAGTAGGAGGTGGGTGCACAGCCATCAAGAAAAGGTTGCATCACTTGAAAAGAGAAAATTTTGGCAAGTGAGAAAGGTATTACAGGAGAAACAGTGCTAATTATGCTGCAATATCGAAGAATTCCTATCACTGCACAAAACTTCTTTTCTGGACAGATTATATTTCAGGAACACAAAGAGTGAATGTATGACATAAAGTTTAAGAATTAAAGAGTCTGACAGAAGTCCCTTATGTCTGACAGCCTCTGTTCATAATGCTGTTGAGCCCCTGTATGTTTTTAGCTGGGCTTCATCTGAACAGTGGTATTAGAAAGACTAGTGTTTTAAGTATAATAGATTATGTCATGAAGTCATGAATAATCTAAAAACTACATTAAAGTTGTTCCTAATGCATCAGCTTATTCTCAGTAGGACTACAGAACCACTAAACCAGACCCACTCAACAGCCTGCCTCAGTACTGTCCCCAGCTATGATCAGTACCAGACATCTGAAAGGGAGGAGTAATAAACTCCACAGGACAAAACAGTTTCTTCCTAGCTCTATACCACTATTTGCAGCCTGGCTTATACTCTTGACCCATTACTATGGTTGTATATACCATTAGTCTAGAGTGGCTGGAGATGCAACACAAAGCATGTCCTTAAGCTGCCTCGGTGGTACAGTTCCTTGGGTTAAGAGAAAGGAGGACAGAAGGCTGACATCCATAAGTGCTGCTGCCAGCATCAGTCCAGCTTTTCTGCAAGCCAGCGCCCTGAACACAACCCATTTAGTACTTCACATTTTACACCGAGAATTGTTCACCAGAGGCCAAACCACACGGTCTAAAACACTGCCATGCTAAGCATTGTTTCTCAGTGTGACATCTGAACCTCTCTTCCAAGATATTTCTTCTTTCAGTGTCCCATGACCAAGGATTTCTCCACAGGAACCTTCTCCACGTAGTAAGAAAAGTAAGAAAATTCAGCTTGAACCGCTTGTGGGCACAACTTTCTGTTTTTTCCATATTTCTGTTTTTTTCTTGTAAAAACAGAGTAAAAAGAAATCCTGGCTTTAATACTATGAGACCTAGGTTGCTAATCTACATGTGCTTTTCTAGTCACACTTGCAGCTCAGCTGAGCTCTTCCAGCAGGTGGGTCTGTTAAATTAGTTGCCTTCCTCCAGATACAGAGCAACTATGTTGTCTGACTTCACCAGCTGTCACTAATCATTCTTTTTCTGGGTTGGATTTGCAGATGCCTCTTAAGCTGATGCTCTCAACACAGTTTTGTATCAGCGTTAGCCAATATATAATACCTACCAGTTTCCAGTTATATGCCAAAAAATGTCTGCATATTGCAAACGTTAGTAAGTGGAAGAGGTTTGGTAGGACAGAAAAAAGGAAAGGAACCGGGCTAGAAAATGACAGATTTTTTTCTTTCGTCATTTTAAAGAAAGGCATAGTCAAGGCAGAGTAATTATTGCCTGTTTATCTCACAATCCATGCTACAAAAATGTGTGCATTGATAAAATATCATTTATTCTAATCCTATTCTGAATCACACCATGCTGTACAATTAAGATTTGGATAAAACATAATCCAAGTAGCCTACGTTCAAAATACCAAATAGAGGAGGAATAATACTGCCAAAGCAGAATGGCTCCATTGTATGAACACAACCTTTTCCATCTTTTCAGGAGAAAGATTTACTGTGACTGGAGGAAGGACAGTATTCAGAGTGGAAAGCAATATAACTGTATTCTGTTTCTATACCTGCTGCTGATTTCTAGCATGTCTTTGGGTAAGTCGTTTAAAGAACAGAGCTTTTCAGCTGGAAGTACAATCACTCTCTTGCTTCTTCCTGCCCTGCCCCCCACTTATCTGGAGTTATTTTCATGTTCAGAGCACTCTGAATCTTCCACTGCCTGGCATCCCTAAAACTCGAGAGATCTGAAAAACTGATAGCAGATTTTGATGATAAAGTAGGAATCAGAATTGCACCTCATTTCCTTAATACAGCTTTAAAACAGCTGTCGAACTTTTCACTTTCAAGAAGTCATGACACGCCATGATGTGCCCAATAGAGCAGAATGAACAGTGAGAATACTGGGTTTTGGTAAGCTGTGTTGTCAGGAGAAATGCACACTAATTAACACTGCAAACACAGTCTTAGAAATAGTCTTTAGATATTAAAATATTTTAAAGTTCTGGAGCTGTAAGGGGAAGCTCCTTTATTTATGCAGCTCCTTTATATACAGCCTTCCTCCAGTCAGCCCCAGTGAACGACCTTTAATCTCCACTTGATGGAAAGAGGATGGAAAGGACACTCACAACATAGAACGCAGTTTATCAACAGGTAAATTTCTGTATCTACAGAAACTGCCGCTGCCACCACCACCAGCTTCCCTTCAGCTCTGCGTGCATTACGGTTTTGATTCCCCAGGCAATTCTTGCATCTTTAGCTCAGATATATGTTCACTGGTTTGTGACAAACTATCAAGGTGACAGTGAGAATTCCCTCTCCCATTTCACGTATCACATAAACATACTCACAACATGAACCGTAAGGTAAAGTATCTTTCCGTGCCTAACATACTCAAGGTTGAGTCTGGCTATTCTTTTGTTCACCTGTTCTCATTATTCAGGTTCATCAGAGTCTTCCACTCATGTTAATTTCAGGCACTTATAAACCCTGAAAACCACTGTAGTAAAAATCTTATTTATTTTCCTATGAGATAATCAGCCAGGGAAATCAGCCATGTTTTGAGGCACAACAATAGCATATTTTGAATAAAAGAGGCCATACTATTCCACCTTCTGGTATACACTTTGTATATTATTGTTAAAGATAAAGTGCTGCCTATTTAAAAAAAACCAGCTTGTTAATAAAAGGAGTAATTTGTGTCCAACTGTGGTATGAATTTAAAATTAGATTTCAAGAGAATCAAGTTTGTGATGTCATTGGGGTCAAAAAATGAAGTTTAAAGTGTTTTTCTAGGAGGGCTTTTAGACAGTTGTTACATATTCTAAAATCGTAAACACTCAGAACTAAAGATCTGCTTTCCTAGCACATGCACAGATATAAAATACAATTGTTTCTATTGCTTCAGATGAATGTTCTAATAAAACAGTTTATAAGAACAATGCAAAGCAAATGACAACTTGTTTTTAGAACTCCCATTTTCTTTACGCATCTAACAGGCTCTTGAGGAATATTGTTTATTCTCTAATAAAAACTGCTTTTAGTATTAAAAAATAAAAATAAAAAATTTTAGCATAGAGTAAGTAAGTTGTTCAAATAAAAGCTAGATTATAAAGGCCTAACTAACCAGGACAATAATTGCTTGCAATCTATTAATTCTCTTCACAGTTGTAGTTGTTGTACACTTGAAAACCTATAGCTCTTGCTGTTTCAAGCAAATATTAACAAAAAAAATGCATTTACCTGATCAGTTTAGTCATTAAAAATAATCCACTCTAACAAATTCTATTTTTCTTTACAAGCAAAAAATCAAGGTATGTTACAAATTATTCAAAACATTGCAAACTTCAGCTAGGCTGGACTTGGTGATCTTAGAGGTCTTTTGCAGCCTCAACAGTTCTGTGATTCTGATTCTGTAATTGATAAGGCAAAGGAAATGCTATTATTTGCCCTGTTTTCAATGTCCTTTCAATAGCAGAAGCTGAATGTTGTGGAAACCACAAAGCTACTCAGAGTGCACGAGGACCAGCTATTTGCTGTTTACCTGCAAATGTCATTGTCTTAAAAGACACAAAAAGCACATATCAAAACGAACACAAAAATTCAACAGGTGAGGGTTTTTTCAATATCTTTTCTCTTTCATCATGTTTTATTATTACATGTGAAGTGTCATGAAGCGCCAGTCTCAGCTTTATGATACATGATAATCCTGTATGATGCTACTTTGGGTATCTAGGAAATAACATATTGGTAGGTGGTACTACCTACAGACAAAGCAGCTGAAATTTATCAGCATATAAAAATGAGGATCTAATTAAAACTGTTTGATGGCTTTCAGGTACTCTAAAATCTGTGGCGTTCATTTGCCATATAATGTTTTTAAATTTTAAATTGCCGCATGCAGCACGTAAGAAGCAGCATAGAGTTCTAGCATTGCTAAAAGTGTTTGGAGGTAGGTTGTCCACACTTGTGTCAAGCCTCCTGATGGACTGGGATGCTTTCCACCATCCCCTGAGAAGTTGCTAAGTGCCTCCATACACCTACCCAACCTATCCAGCCTTCCCCCAGTACCCATGCATTTTGCCCCCCTGGGGACTCACAGCATTAAAAATTCCTGTGTTTCCTCAGGTGGAGAGACTGAAAAGGCACAGAGAAAAGAGTGGTTATACCTTTCAATATTCCAGCCTGCACAAGAAACAAGTACATAAGACCTACTCTTGCTCTTACTGAGCACTGTAAAGGATAACAGCATCTCCACATTTATACTACTTTTCTGTGTCTGTTATGCTGAAACTCATTTTCTCCATCACCTTGAGGATCAGGGAGTGACGAACATACACAGGTTTTATGTGTCCTGCAAATTCAAACTAGGAAGGATACAAGATGTCTTCGTCTGGAGTGGCTTTACAACTAGCGTTGGTCACACTCAAAGCGTTGCAGTCAATGGCTTGATGTCTGAATGGAGACCAGTGGCAAGTGGTGTCCTTCAGGGGTCCATACTGGGACCAGTATTATTTAACATCTTCATCAGGGACATGGACAGTGGGATTGAGAGCACTCTCAGCAAGTTGGCGAATGACACTAAGCTGGGTGGAGGGAGGGGATGCAATTCAGAGAGACCTTGACAAGCTTGAGAAGTGGGCCTATGGGAACCTCGTGAAATTCAACAAGGGCAAGTGCAAGGTGCCACACCAGGACCAGGGCAATTCCAAACGCAGATACAGGCTGGGCGATGAGTGGTTTCAGAGCAGCTCTGAGGAGAAGGAATCAGAAGTGTTGCTTGGTAAGAAGCTCAACATGAGTCGGCAATGTGTGCTGGTAGCCCAAAAAGCCAATTGCATCCTGGCCTGCATCAAATGAAGCATTGCCAGCAGGTTGAGGGAGGTGATTCTTCCCCTCTGCTCTGCTCTTCTGAGACCGCGTGGAGCCTATGGGAAAGATGGGGACGGAGTCTTTATCAAGGTGATAGGACAAGGGGTAACAGTTTTAAGCTGAAATACAGTAGTTTTAGATTAGATATTAGGACGGAATTATTTACTGTGAGGGTGGTGAGACACTAGAACAGATTGGCATTAAAATATGTGTGATTTTGCCTCCCTGGAAGTGTCTAAGTCCAGGCTGGATGGGGCTTAGAGCAACCTGGTCTAGTGCGAGCACCCCTGCCAATGGCAGGGGGGTGGAACTAGATAATCTTTAAGGTTTCTTCAATCCAAACCATATGATGAATCTATGATAGCATAAGAGCAGGTAAGACTGATCTTTCTGCAATATTCCCTGTATTTCCAGTTAAGAAACCTGCCCTAATGTGTCCAAGATTTTTTTTTCCTGAGTGTTGCACAATGGGCCACATATTCAGTAATTAAAATGGATATGTCACTGATTTAAATCAGCCACAGATCTTGCCCACTGAGCATGTTCTTTCCCAGTCTGTGGGCCACAGAAGAATATAACCAAAGTAGCAAAACATATTTTGTCCATAAAGCCAGCAAATGCCAATTGCTAATGAAAAGGAGAGAGACTAACTGTTTATTTTGGTGTGACAATGTATCAGGCAAAATGCTGCTATAAACCCCAGTATTTTGGCCCAGTTGCCATAATTTATAGCTGCAACATAAATGTGACCAGTACAAAGATAATTAATGGATTTCTTGCATGCTGTTGACACCAACAGACTACGTTTTGAGTATACAGCTGAAATTAACAGAAACAAAGCAGAATAAACTAATCTGAGGTGGCGGCTTTCCTGCCAACTACCTCTTTGGCCAGAACTATCTGAGGTAGGAAGCCCAAGAGAGATGCAAGTACATGTGAAAAAAAAAAAATAATATTCTTTCTAAATCAACATATACAGAACAACTTGTACTGCTACAGGTATCCCTGATGGGAAGAGAGGAAAACACACTTAAAAAAAAAAAGAAAAAAGAAAAAAAATATAGTGCTCTAATAATTAATTCCAGACTTAGTCAACAAAGATTTCTAGAGATTTTAATATGAGGATATTTTCACTTGGTTTATATTAGACATTCCGCTCAAAGACTATTCTTAGAGATCCTAAAATACCATAGTAATATGGCACCATAAGTACAGGAAAAATAAATTGGAAGATGTGATTTTAATTCATGAGTGGCTCCAGAGGTCCACCAGCACAGACTATTGCTCAGAGGCAGCAGAGCAACATAAGGACTTCTCAAGAAAGCCTTTACCTCAGCATGACAGCAATGAGTAAATGAATTTTAGAAAGATCTTATACATTTTTGTTACAGTTGTACCTAAGCTTATCTGTAAGAGTCACACACAGAATCACAGAATCACAGAATCATAGA
>NW_009720069.1:0-445 GCF_000703405.1 Apaloderma vittatum | reverse complement strand
GGTTCAGGTGCATAGAGGCCAATGCCCATCGCATCTCAATAAACAGGAGGAATTAGAAGCTATTGTACAGCAGGAAAACCATGATGTAATTGCCAACACAGAAATGTAGTGGGATGATTGGCATAGTTGGAGTGCCACAAAGAATGGCTACAGGCTCTTTAGAAGAGATAGGCAAGGAAAGGCAGGGAAAAAGAGGTGGTAGGGTATCGTTATATGTTAAGGAGTACTTTGACTGCCTGGAATTCGATGTTAGGCACACGAAAATGGAATGTTTAGGGTAAGGATAAAGGGGAAGGCTGATATCCTAGTGGGAGTCTGCTACAGACCACCCGACCAGGATAAAGACACTGACGAGGCATTCTTACAACAATGTAGAGATGTCTCATGTTCAATAGGCCTGGTTCTTGTGGACACTTCAGTTTCCCAGATTTCTGCTGGAAGTACA
>NW_009720068.1:0-4618 GCF_000703405.1 Apaloderma vittatum | reverse complement strand
ACCGTCAACCCAACATTACCATGACCACTAAACTACATTCTGAAGTGCAATTTTTTAGAACTTTAGAGCCAGAATCCATTTTCATTGTGTGTGCTAAGTTTCTGCCTCACTTACAGTCATGTAAACCAGAAATAAATGTGGTACTATTAGAGTGCTAATATAACGTTAAGTCAGGTGAAAATCAGAAACAGTCTTCTTTTGGCAGTACGAATTGCAGTGCTGTCTTGACATTCTGTAACACTATCGCAATCCCGACATGAAAAGTCATCAAACATTAGTTTCCTCTAAGGTCTTATGTACAACTCCAAAAAATCTCTTGTACCTCTGCACCAGCTCTCTTGGAGCAATTCTCCAGCACAGTCCCAGAGGCTTAGTTTCAGTCCTTAATTAACCTGTCATATGATTTCAAATTCCTCGTAAGTATAGACTCCTAAAAGATAAATTCAAGCCTCTTTTCTCAATTACCATTGAAGCCTGGTGGAAATAATCTGGAGATTACCATATATATGTGGGCTTTATTTTGAAAAACACGTTGAATGAAAGTCAAATAAACAACTACTTTTATTCACAACTGAAACTAGCAAACAAGCAAGGATTATTACATAAAGTATATTCATAGAATCATAGATTCATAGAATCATAGAATATCAAATCATAGAATGTGGTGGTCTGGAAGTGGCCTTTAAACACCATCTAGTTCAACCCCCCTGCAGTGAGCAGGGATATCTTTAACTAGATCAGATTGCTCAGAGCCCCATCAAGCCTGAACCTGAATGCCTCCAGGAATGGGCCCTCCACCACCTCTCTGGGCAACCTGTGCCAGTGTTTCACCACCATCATTGTAAAGAACTTCTTATATCTAAATCTACCCTGATGTAGTTTAACACCATTGTCCCTCATCCTGTCACTATACATCCTTTACACTTGCTTTTTATTGGTAGCTTTTTTAACTATTTTTCTCCTTATCATTATTTTGATAGTTCGAATAATTTTTTTGGTCTGAATCTGATCTTACATTTTCTTCTATATTTTGTTTTGATAAACAGCAAAAAAGACGGTAACCAATGTCACCACTTGAATGTCTTTTGTAATTTAAATTAATTAAATAAATTATAATAAACCTCATCTCAAAGATAACTAGGTAAATTGTCACATTTATTATTGTTTTTTCAAAAAGTAATATCTTATAGAATTCAGTATTTTGTATTTCTTTACATATATTAACCTCCATTTTATTGCAATTAACTAACAAGCAATACTATTTCAGATTATGAAGGCAAAAAGTATAAATTAACAAATGTCTGCCTCTTTCCTTTACATTCGTAACTGACCTGGGCCAAGGGTCCTCCTAAGTGGACTATAATTGGTCTATAATTGACTGCAATAGTTGAAAGTAGCAGACTCCCAGGCTGCCTGTCTAAATCTCTGCTATGCGTCACATCTAAGGTAAAAGAGCAGCAGAGAGTAATCTGTGACACATTTTATCTGCACACTTTCATATTCTGCTGCATTCACACAAACTGCCAGGGAAACTGGGTGCTGTCTGGCCTGGGGATGAGTGAGGAGGAATCAAACATCAGCTCCTGCCAGCTCTGAGAGGACAGCAGTCGTTTCTGGTGGTGGGGCCAGACAGCAGATGTCATTGTTTTCTTCAGGGTGCAGCAGTCACAGTCCTCAGATCCTACAGACACTCTGCCAGCAAGGGATGCTCTATCAAGCTGCTATGAACAGTTGCCTTCTGTCATTAAGCCTGATAAAAATTATCTACACTGATGCCAACTAAACTGTATGCAAATGTTAAAACACAATCAAGACTTTTAAAAATCTGCCTTAGAATATTAATATTCTTAAAGTAGACTGCATGGGGAAAATAAACCTGTTAGACAGGGAAGAAGCATTGACCACAAAGCAGAAAAGCTAAAAGAGGCCTATTTATAGAAGTTGCCAACTAATTCTTTTTTCCTTTGAAATCACTTTCTTGGATTTTGTTTTTTGTATAACATTTTTGTTTCAGTAATGAGTGGGAGGCATCAGAACAAAGTAAGAAAAGCAGGCAGAGTGTTTTTTAAAAGATTGTTTATATTTGTTTTTCTTGGACTCGTCTCCCAAAATACACCACAAAGAACATTCCTTCTCTTCTCCTAGTCATGTCTCTTTCTTGTCCTCTCCATCACTTTTTCAAGTGCCTTCCATAAGGCTAGGATAGTATTTTGTGAGGTTGAATATCATTAAGAGGAAGAAGGAAATCACTAGTTTACAGTGAGACAACGACATGGCATATCTGGTTTAAATCTCTTTTGCCAAAGATTTTCTTCCCCACATTTGTTGAGCCATTTAATTCCTCTTCCATGACTTGCCATCTGTGAAATGTGGATAAATCATTCTACTTCCCCACGGAGGTTCTGCTGACAAAGTTACTTTCTGCTATCTATGGCTAACTACTAACACAATAACATCCAGACTTGAAGAAATACCTCAATTTTTCCCTTTATTAAAATTTCCCCATTACCCCACTTCTACAATGATTCACTTGCACTGACCTTCACAAAAGAGTATTACAGGAAGTTATACTCTCTCTGTTATATGCTTGAGTACAGGTGTTACTCTTTATCTCCATTTGGCACCCCACTGTTCCCTTGCTTCATATGGTACTACTGTACTTACAGATTTACTAGGCCAAAATTTTATCACTGATAGGATGTGTTTAGAATCATAGAATCATAGAATTGTGTAGGTTGGAAAATACCCATAAGACTGTTGAGTCTAACTGTAAGTCAAACACTGCCAAGTCCACCACTAAACCATGTCCCTAAGTGCCACATCTACATGTCTTTTAAATACCTCCAGGGATGGTGACTCCACCATTTCCCTGGGCAGCCTGTTCCAGTGTTTGATAAGCTATTCAGAGAACAAAAAATTTCCTAATATCCAGTGTAAGCCTTCCCTGGCACAACTTGAGGATATTTGTTGTTGTCCTGTTGATTGTCACTTGGGAGAAGAGACCAACTCCCACCTTGCTAAAACCTCCTTTCAGGTAGTTGTAGATAGTGATAGAGGCTCCCCTCAGTATCCTTCTCTCCAAGCTAATCAAGCCCAGTTCCCTTTGCTGCTCCTCATAAGGGTTCTTCTCTAGACCCTTCACCAGTTTTGTTGACCTTCTCTGGACACACTTCAGCATCTCAATGTCTTCCTTGGAGTGAGGGACCCACAACTGAACACAGGATGATTCAAGGTGCAGCCTCACCACTGCTGAGTGCAGGGGAACAATCAGTTCCATAGTCATGCTGGCCGCACTTTCTGATATAAGCCAGGGTGCCTTCTTGGTGACCTGGGCACACTGCTGGCTCATATTCAGATGGCTGTCAACAACACCCCGAGGTGCTTTTCTACCAGGTAGATTTCCAGTCACTCTGCCCAAGTGTTGCATGAGGTTGCTGTGACCCAAGTGCAGGACCCAGCACTTGGACCTCTGAAGATCTATTCTACCCTCATGCAGATGAATGTTCCCACCCAACTTGGAGTCATCTTCACACTTACTGAAGATTCTTTCAATTGCCTTATCCAGATCATTGATAAAGATATTAAACAGAATTGGCCTTATTGCAGAGCCCTGGTGAACACAACTTCAGTTGGATTTAACTCCAGTTGGATCCAACTGCCAGTTGGATTTAACTCCATTCACCACGACTTTTTGGGTGCTGCCATCCAGCTAGTATTTTACACAGTGAAGAGTACACCCATTCAAGTCATGAGTGGCCAGTTTCTCCAGGAGAATGGCATCAAGGTCTTTACTACAGTTCACATACACAACATTCACAGCCTTTCCCTCATCCACTAACCAGGTCACCTTCTCATAGAAGAGATCATGATAGTCAAGTAGGACTTGCCTTTCAGAACCCATGCTGACTGGACCTGATCATGTGGTTAACCTGTACATGCTGAATGATGGCGTTCAAGATGATTTGCTCTACAAATTTTTCTGGAACTGAGGTCAGACTGACAGGCCTGTAATTCCCCAGGCCTGTAGTTCTGGCCCTTCTCATAGTGGGCCCAGTCTATTGGGACTTCCCTGGTCAGCCAGGACTGCTGGTAGATGATGGGAAGCAGCTTGGTGAGCACTTCTACCAGTTCCCTCAGTACCCTTGGTGATGACATTTAGCCCCATGGATTTGTGTGTGTCTAAGTGGTGCAGCAGGCTGGTAATTATTTCCTTTCAGAGATTCTGGGGCTTCATTCTACTCCCCATCCCTGTCTTCCAGCTTGGGGGACTGGGTGCCCAGAGAACAACTGATCTTAGCATTAAAAACTGAGGAAAAAAGATGTTAAGTACCTCAACTTCTTCCTCATCCTTTGTTACTATGTTTCCCCCCACATAAAATGGAATCATAGAATCATAGAATGGTGTAGGCTGGAAAGGACCTTAGAGATCATCTAGTCCAACCTCCCTGTCATGGGCAGGGACACCTCTCAACTAGATCAGGATACTCAAGGCTCCATCCAACTTGGCCTTGAACACCTCCAGGGAGGGGGCAGCCACAGCATCTCTGGGCAATTTATTCCAAAGTCTTGCCGCCCTCGTATCGAAGTATTTCTTCCTAAGATCCAGTCTAAATCTATT
>NW_009720067.1:30385-38333 GCF_000703405.1 Apaloderma vittatum | reverse complement strand
GCTGGCTCATGGGCATGCTGCTGTCCACCAGGATCCCAAGGTTCCTTTCTCCTACACTGCTCTCCAACTGGTCAGTTCCCCAGCTTGGCGTTGTTCTTTCCCAGGTGAAAGACTCTACACTTGCCCTTGTTGTATTTCATAAAATTTCTCCCCACCCAACCCTCCAGCCTGTCTAGGTCTTTCTGAATGGCAGCACAGCCTTCTGGTGTGTCAACCACTCCTCCCAGTTCTGCTTCATCAGCAAATTTGCTGACAGTGCTCTCTGTTCCCTCATCCCTGCAGGACTCCACTAGAGACCGGCCTCCAGCCAAACTCTGTCCCATTGACCACAACTCTCTGACTTCTTCCCTTCAACCAGTTCACAATCCACCTCACTACCTGATCATCCAGACCACATTTCCTCAGTTTAGCTACATGGACGCCAAATGCTTTACTGAAATCCAGACAAACCACATCCACTGCACTGCCATCACCTATCCACCTGGTTACGTCTTCATAAATGACTGTTATGTTGGTCAAACATGACTTCCCCTTGGAAAAACCATACTGACTCCTCCTAATGACTTTCTTAACCTTGATATGCCCAAAGACAGCACTGAGGATAGGTTGCTGCATCACCTTTCCAGGGATGGAAGTGAGGCTGACTGGTCTGTAGCTACCCAGATTCTCCTTCTTGCCCTTTTTGAAGACGAGTGACATTTGCTTTCCTCCAGTCCTCAGGCATCTCACCTGTTGTCCATGACTTGCAAAGATGATGGAGAGTGGCCTAGCAATGACTTCTGCCAGCTCCCTCAGCACACACATCCCCAAACTGTCCCAAATTGTTATAGCTCTCTATTTATTTAGCAAACCTTACAAGATGGTGAAGGAATCAAAACAAAAATTAATTAATTCAATAACAAAACAAACTCCCTATGCCTTACTAGATTTATGTATGGAATATTACCATGTTCAGGAATGAGACAGACAAAACAAGAATCTAAAATGGATTGCTGCTAGCTGAATGGATTCCAAGGTTTATATGTCTGTAGATGTGTATGCATGCATATAAATATAGATATGTAGCATGTCTACATGCATAGGCATATACAGCTTTGTGTGTAGACGCATATGTGTATGCAGGTATCTTTTTAGCATATGCACATTTCTGATTTATTTTCTTTCACTTTATCAGCTAACATTGTCGATTTTATTAGACAAAAAATATTTCTGGTATTTCTGCCCTGCATAAGAGCATCTGTCTGCCTGTACATTCTGGCAGCCCCATAGGGACCAGCACAATAGCTGACAGCACAGTGAATGGCCCTTCAGTTACAATGTTCAGCATCAATAACAGAACAATAAAACAGTTTCCTGAAAACCCATCCCACCACATCTCCACCAGCCAGCTCAATGGCTGTGTGGATCACTTGCATGACAGAGGAGAAAAATGCCTGTACTTCAATGCATTCATTTTAATTCCTTGTTTCACGAAGCTGTCCAGAATGAACCCAAGATCAATACATGATAGCTCTGCAGTAGGTATTATGACTTCAAACCAAGGACTTGTTGTGTATTGAGACCCAGCACAGTGTGATTTTAATTCTGGTGCTCAGAACGCCTCAGTACTTTGATAAATTTCTTTCATACATGCACTGTGTTGGCTGTCACAGGTGCAAATCCTATAACTTAACTGATTCAAAAGTAAACTCTAAATTAAACTTCAGAAAACAATAAAATGAATGCCTTTCCTACACACTGCTGAGTAGGGAGGGATGCAAAGTACACATACAAACCATAAATATAGGGAACTCACTGAATCATGGTTCTTCTGGAGAAGCTGGACCACAGGTAAAATCTGAGTCAACAACACCATAGCAAAGATAGACACCTTACACATGAGTACAAACAAAAGAGTAATTCCTTCTGTTTTGACCTTTAGATAGTTCATTATTAAAAAACAACAAAAAAGAGAAAAGAGACAAAGAGGGAAGGGAGAGGTTGACTGGAGAGGGACCAGTGGATAGTAGTGACAATAATCAGAGGTCCAGAAAACACAACTTAAATGGAAGACAATTATTTTTCAGTATTTAGCTTAAGGAAGAAAAGCCTAAAGGACATGGTAACAGCTTTTGCTTGCAAAAGAGACTTCTGCAAAGCCTGGGAGAGCAGTCTATATGACGTTCATGTAGTGCACAGGCAAAGAATTAAATGGGAGAAGGGAAAATTCAGACGAGACCTCGGTGAAACTGTCCTAATGGTCAAGACAAATGAAGTCTTGGAATAGGCAACCTGTGGAGGCTGTGAAGCCCCCATGTCAGCAGCTCTAATATCAAGTCAGAGGAATATCTTTACAGAAAAGACAAAGGAGCAGCTGTCACAAGAGGAACTACATGATCTCTGACGGATTTGTCCAACACTACCATTCTGTACCTTAATACCTTATTGTAGCATGAATCAAAGTGGGGACAACATGTAATTCATTAAACTAGTGAAATTCTGGCCTGTTTGTTTTTCTCTTGCTTAAATACTCATTATTTACTGACTTTACACTGCTTAACATGCTGCTGTGAGAAAGGCAAAACTCTTTCTAGTCATGAAAAATCAGAGGTTAGCATATAAGCTGTCTTGACTCATGTTACACAAGGAAGTAAGAGTGCTTATGTTATGCACTGAGCTCCTTCCCTTTCGTCCCTTTGTAAATCAATGAAAAAGGTGACCAAAATACCAAAGGCAATACCTATTTTTATATGAATATCTGAGCCAGTGAGGATCATGAGAACAACCTCAGAGATGGTTCTCAGGCATGTTCATAATTCACCTGAGATAGCAGCCTCTTTGCCCAGCCCTAGCCACATCTGGCCACTCTGCGATCACAACGCCCATGAGAAACATTTTTGTAATGGGATTCCTTTTCAGCAGAGAGAATTAGATGTTACCTGAACAATGCACACCCACTCTCCACCCACAAATCAAACCTTTAGAAATCCTACTTAGAATTCAGAGAAAACATACCCGTTTTTCAATTACCGCATTACACATGTGTTAAATGGCACATGAAAATTCTATTACATTTCTAGCATCATATTTAGGTTTCAGCAGTTTAAAACCCAATTCCTCCTAGAAAAGGTACAATAAATATAAACATCCACACATATTTATATGCGCATTATTGCTGTTGCCTTGGGGGCTAATATGTATATTGCTGAGTCTCTCCTAACCAGCACTGAAATTACAGTAAGGTTAAAGCCCAGAGCTCTGCCATGAGCTTTCATTGAGCAAATGTTTAGGCAGAGACTTGGAGATAACTGAAGGGCTCCCACTGGTTTTGATGAGCTTTGAATCAGACCTTGGTGCCGACTGTCCTTATGAAACAAGGAACACGGCTGGGCAGGAGTAACTGAAGTGATCCCACCTGTATTTCTAGTTCGGTCATCAGTTGCTCTGTGAAATTCCTTAGTTTCATTACTTAGAAAACAAGGTAGTCTGAGAGAAACCACCCCCAGCAATGTTTTCACAGCGCCTAGAACAACAGCTGCAGTTCATAACTTAGTAGGAGATCGGACCCGATGACCAACCCAAACTATCCTCACATCCTATGATAACAGCAGAATCGACCTAATATTTTCTTGAAATGTTGTTATGCTTCTTGCTGCAAACTCTTCCTTGTATATGCTGTGCTGTTCATTATTAATGGTTTGTAATTACTGAATGACATACTCAGCATAGACAAGAATTATTTGCTGCTCGTTTCATTTCTCTATTTAGTCCATGATTCCTAAAATATTTTATTTTTCTTCACAAAGATAGACCATTCAGATTTATTCTTTATGCAGACATTCTTAGACTACCTTCTTCCCTCACTGCTTAATTATCGAATTCAATTATTGTATTTCTGAACATGGCAGAGTGTCTCTCTTTCCTGAAGTCTTTCTCCTCAATAATTTCAAATTAATAATTTATAAAGGTCATTGTAGTGTTTAAGTCTTAATAGGACAAAATCTACTACAATTTTAGGTTTTGTGACATGCAGTAAAAGTAAATTATGTCAATCAGAATGACAGAAGCATTCAGTTAGCTGTGCCCTTAAGATAAAAAATTCTCCAATCAATCAGTGACCATGCCATAGAGTGATTATACAGGGACTGGGCAAAAGAATAAAATCCCCATTAGCTTGTCCTCAACAAAATGTTATGAAAATTTATACAGTTGTACAAAGATAGAAACAAACCAAAATCAAAGACAAAACAAATGTTAAAATCAACCATTCAACCAACTCCAGTGTTCCCAATTCTGTATTTCATTAATAGAACAAAATCCAATTCTGTATTTCATTAATAGAACAAAATATTATGTAACCCAGTTTGTGGTCAGAGTGCTGAATGCTTTGGAGAGTGTATTTTCTTTTACTAACTGTTTGCACTGGGAGTACACATACTACTCTGGTCCTTATACCCTACTTAAAGGAAAGTTTGTATTTAGGATCTTGAACAGGCCACGTGATGGTCCTCAGAGATGTATTTTTGACCATCCCTTGTCCCTAAACTGCTATGGATGAGGTTCACATTTACTTCTGACAAAGACTATCACAAGTCTTATACCTTGCTCTTAGTCTTACTCAAACTCTATTCTGGATAAGCTGCACTTATCTCAGGGCCATTGCACTCGACTGCTGCAGAGGGGTGAATTTCTCCATCACAACACTTCAATTGTATGAATTCCTGTCCTGTCAGAGAAGATCTGCAACAGAATGCTGGTCCAAAATTCTGTTTTCATAAGTTGGGTACAGTACTGGTCACCGTGCAGGATGACTGAATACGAAACAGCTACAAAGCCTTTAGAGTCCTTTTTGAGCAAAAGACAATTAATACAGAAAATTCAAAGTATTGCTAATTGAATATGCAAATACTATTTGAGGAAGAAGTTAGTGTATACTAGTCTCACAGCATGCAAAATTTTATTGTTTGAAATGTCTACGGACTTTCTGCTGGTATGAAGATAATCTTTTCTCTCTGGTATTTAGAAGAAATGGAAATTATTTGCTTCATTTATAACTATAAATGATTTAAAACTGAGTGGATGAACTTCTCCTGTTTGATAGAACTTTGCTAACTTTTTTTCACTTGTCTTGCTTCTTAATATATGTACAGAGTGTATTACACTCTTCTTCCCTTTTTCAGTTCAGTAACTCCATCTGCCATTTTTAGTAATCAGTCTAGCATGTCAAATCAAAAATGGACTCTCGCAATGGCTTGATCAATGGATATCTGAATATATCAACATGTATTACACATAACTGGATTATATTCTGGTACTTTATGTTTCAGTAACTGCCAAGATTTTACTGTACTAATGTTCAACTCAGATGCTGAGATGTGGGGAAAATGACCCAGATTCTGCTAGACATTTATCTCAGCATTAATATGGAATAACATTTCAGAAGATCCAAATGTAACTGACTATTATCTCTTCTCCGATAATTTTATAGCAGAACTCCGCCATGAAGGAAGTGCTCCTGAAAGAGCAATAAACCTTGAAGAATGAATAATAAAATTTCTAAATAAGACACATGCCATTAGCTCTTTGCTTCACATTTATCAAGTTTGATTCCAAAATATTATTGTGACTACTACTGAAATTACTACCAGATGCAAAATATTATTGCATTGCTTCCATTTAATAAGCACAGTTGAACCACTGATGAACTCTTTTTTTTCTTTTTCTGGAGCTAGCCTTTTTCCAATACTACAAAACACCTTCAAATCTTTTCATCAAGTGGTTACAATTCCTCCTCCTCTCTTCCTTTTGGTTGCAATTGCTTTAATAAAATAGTGCTCTTTTCATTTGTAGGTGTTTTTATTTTCTTCTTTCTTTCACTACACCCAGCTAGGAGTCTCACTTTTCGCTATACATGTGCTATTAGAAATATTAGAAGGGCTGCTATCTAATTCTTTGGTCTATGCGGAAAAATGGTTTCACAAATCTGGATGATTTCTAAAGCAGCTTTATATGGAAATTGTTGTGATTAGCACACTCTCATTTCTAATTTCCAATAATTTGGAGATTTATCTTTATCAACACTAAAACTCTGCAACTCATCTGCAGCGAATGTTGAAGACAGCTGAAGTCTCCAGCAGAGCTGAGGTACTACAAGGTTTGTGAAACCCAAGCAGAAGATGGATACAAACTTATGGCCGCATTGTGAGAATAGTAATGAGCCATTATACCTTCTAGTGGATATCAAGCACCTTTCCTACCAGTAGATGCTAAGTAGCATATTAATCGTACTGTGCTTGCCTCTAGATTATTAGACTTATGACAGGAAATGCAGTGAGGAGTTGGACCTACAATAGGCTAATAACAGATGATACAATCCCATCTATTAATTCCACTGTTCACAGAGTTGTCTGTTAATTATTATCCATCTATTATCGACTCTTTCATTTTTCACTTTTCAGAAATAAGATCACAAAATCCTAGTGTTTCACCTAACATGTCTTTCCTGCAAGACAGTAGGACTACTTGGACAGCATGGCACTAAGACCAGATGTAGCAGAGTAAAATACACAAGAGATGTAAGGAGTAGGACACAATCTGAACATAATTTTATCTTATCTGGCCTTGCCTTGGTCTGAGCGGGTCATATTTTGGTTAACAGTTGCCAGTGGCCACCTGACTGGTGCCTGACCTGGAACAGCTTCAGCTCAGTGAATCCCATGGACAGCAAAGGGCCAGCAGACCTTCTAGTCCCTGCAAGATGAGTAGTAGCCCTTTGGGTTAACTGAGGATGGGAGCAGCAGTTGTGCAATTTTTAACCTTTAGCTGTGGACTGATGAGACAGAGGTAAGCTATGATGAGAAGACAAATAAACATATCCCTAGGTGACCCAAGACTGATGAGGAAGAAATCAGAGAATCACGAAATCACAGAATGGTTTGGGTTGGAAGGGACCTTAAAAGTCACCTAGTTCTAGCACTCAAATCCTCACTGTGCACATCATACTTTATCAAGAGAAGAACTTGGGATGCTGATGCCCATTATGAATCTCTCTACTATAGTATGATTCAGAGAAACACTGAAAAGTTCAAAGGAAGAAAAAGGTAGATAGTATGAAGTTTTCTTAGACAATAATTTTACTTACATTATCAACAAAGCATTAGTTAATTTGAATTGTTAGATTGTTAGAACATTAACTGTACTAACACCAAACCCTTGCCTCCGTGTATGAGATGGGTTCCCTTTTGGTCCCAACAAGAGTATGAGTGTGACACCTAGCTCTCATGCAGTAATAACTTGCTGCTGTCACCAAGGCAGTAGCTCACTCTGCACTGCAAGCTGTTGGAGTGCACAGGCACTGCCCATCTTATACCCTTCACTGTGGTTTGACTGCAAAATGATATTTTATGTAGGGAGAAAAGACGAGGCTTCTCATTCCTGTGTATGAAATATAGTTCTATTTAAGACAGACTTTTTCAGCTATAGTCCTCTGTTAGTAGCTCGCTAAATTTTCTGTGTCTGCCCTCCGACAAGGAGACCACAAACATGCACCTGAAAACAATGACATTACTCGTTGAAGTTTTCTTCCTCCCACTGTATCAAATGCCAAACCTCTAGCCCATTCTTTATTATTCTTCTGTTTTCTTCTTTAAATATAGCTGTTACCATTTCCTTGGTGGATAAAATTATTACTTTTATTTTAGCAGCTGGCCTCCTACTTTGTGGTCTACCAATGAACTATTTTTTCACTTTGGTCTCCTTTTTTTCCTTCCCGTGTGCACATGGCAGGCCCTTTTACCATTTTATTTTTAAAGACTAATTTAGTTCTAACATGTTCTCTTTTGATTTAACCTTTCTCTTTCTATTCACAGAACCACAGAATTGCTGAGGCTGGAAAAGACCTCTGAGATTATCAAATCCAGCCTATGACCCAGCACCACTACATTGGCCAGACCATGGCACTAAGTGCCAC
>NW_009720067.1:9443-29705 GCF_000703405.1 Apaloderma vittatum | reverse complement strand
AGGTCCCTCTGCAGTGCCTTCCTACCCTCCCCGTCAGCTTGATCAACTCTCCCCCGCAGCTTGATCAACACTCCACTCGAGCTGCAAACTTACTAAGGGTAGACTCAATCTCCTCATCCAGGTCATCAATACAGATGTTGAACAGGACTGGGCCCAGTACTGGTCCCTGGGGGACACCACTGGTCACTGGACGCCAACTGGACGCAGCACCATTCACCACCCCTCTCTGGGCCTGGGCATCCAGCCAGTTTTTAACTCAGAGAAAGGGGCATCTGTCCAAGCCTTGGGCTGCCAGCTTTCCAGGAGGATGCTGTGGAAGTCTGTCTCAAAAGCTTTGCTGAAGTCACGAGTTAGACCCCATCCACAGCCTTCCCCTCATCCACTAGACGGTCACTCAGTCATAGTAGGAAATGAGATTGGTCAGGCAGGACCTTCCTATCCTAAACCCATGTTGGCTGGGCCTGATCCCCTGGTTGTCTTCTACATGCCGCTTAATGGCACTTAGGATGATCTGCTCCATAATCTTGCCAGGCACTGAGGTCAGGCTGACAGGCCTATAGTTCCCTGGATCCTCCTTCTGGCCCTTCTTATGGATGGGCATCATGTTGGCCAACCTCCAACTTCTACCTTTCTTCCCCATCTAAACTTTATCCATTTCTGTTTTACTTTTCAAAGAAGATTGTCTGATCAAACTATAACTTTTAATCTCACACTATTTCTGATGTGTTATTTAATTGTCTTGTTTCCCTTTTAAAACCTACATGTCGTTTTAGCACTTATCTTCCAATATACTGTACACACATTAAATTCTCATGAGGTAATTTTTGAAGGAAGAATTATTAAAAGCTTTGCTTATTTTCAGTGCCTTCTAACTGTTCTTCTGGACATTTGATGAGACCCACCAGAGCAACAAGAAAAGTGAATGGCAAAATGTTTTCTCAGTATGAAAGAACCTTGTCAAATTAAACATACAAAATTTATAAGAAAGACCGTTGCTCAGAGCTAACAATTTCACCCATCTACAAAGCTTCCATTCCTTGAGTACCAGAATATGCATTTGAGATATGAGTGATTAGAGCTTGAAAAATAGTTTGCCTTAAAGATGTTTTGTATGTGCAGCTGGTGATAAGTTCTCAAAGAAATGAATCGTTAAATCTGCTAGGCACAGTGCATACACTCACCTAAAGTTTTCTTAAGAATCAGGTAGAGACCAGGATTTCATTCTGGAATAAGTAAGGTTCCTAGGATTAGGATGCACAGACCAGACTGGGAGAGGAAATAACGTGAAAAGAATTCTCTGAAGATATGACTGACAAAGCAGCCTAACTTCTAATATTATCTAGCAATGAAAATCGTGAATTGTTTTGGGAAACTTGTATTTTTTCACGATACGGAGTTTCTCTTTCTGTTGCATCACCCTGCCAGGGGAGGATAACAGTGGAACCAGGGAGAGAGACTTTAAGGTTGGAAAAAACTCCACTTGAATCAGTTTACTGAAAAAGAAAATAATACTAGTAATAAAAACAAAGTTGTTAAACTATAAACAGATATATATAAGTACACAAGTATATTCAAATATAGAAGAGAATATGTCAATACAGAATCTGCGCTTTCCAGATGGCAACTAGGTCCCAAGCAGAAAAGTCCCAGACTGGACTTGGCAGTAGATGGAAGTGTCCAAACCAAGAGCCTCGATAACAGTCAGAAAGAAACACCTCAAACCCCTCAAAAAAAAACCCACAAAAACCAACCAAAAAATGGAACCTTGGAACAGCCATGCCACTCTCAACTGGACAGTCTGGAGAAGGTGACCTGTACCAACAAACAGAGCTCTCTGCAGTGTGAAGACAGTAGGCTGGAACATCAGCAGCACAGGGAGAAACAATGAACAGCCAATAACAAACCTCCCAACCCAGCATACACACCTCTTCTTAGAGGCCCTTTTATACTGAGTGCCATGGGAAGGAATGCTGTGATTGGTCCATTTGGGTCACCTGACCCATCCTCCCCTCCCCACAGGCACAGCTGCCTTCCCCCGGCTGTGATTGCCTCCTGTGCCGGGAGCCCCAGAGAACTTTTATCCTGGTGCTCTCAAACCAGGCCAATGATGCAGCGGGACCTTGCTTTACATTGGTCCAGAAAAGTAAAATTACTGCCTCTATAGACAACTGTTAGTAAAGAACTACTTTGTGGGCAGTTAACTTATTTCTTGGTAACGGTACAGGTTTTCTAGCTCCTCAGGAATTAGGGATATGGTAAGTGGTCCCAGGAGGCATGTATCAGAGTAAAAGCAAGAGAAGAATCACCACCTCCTACTTGATGTTATACTTCAAAGCCTGTAATTAAACAATTTTAACATATGGGCTTTTAAAGCTGAAATTAGATCACACCAAAATCTGACTTTCTGGGGACTCAGCTTCCTAACAGCTTCTTCTCATGCTATTTTGCTTTTGTCCACACTAAACAATGGCATGTTTTGAGACAGAAATGAACAGGACTTTGACTTTTTCCCTGGGTCTTATGTATTTTCTCCTGCAACCCAATACAGACTCTAGAGATTATTTCAGTTTAACAAAGGATTTTCTCTTGGGAAGGGAGGGAAAAGGTAATGAAGGCTTCTTTGATCACTCTTTCTCATGTGCACTTTTTAGGTAGGCAGGTTCTTGAAAACCTATTTAGAATAGAATAGAATACTAGAGCTTAAAGTAAAATGCTAGGGTTTTGATCATATGCTAAGCTTTAGCAGACCTAAACACCTATGAACTGATTGTGACAAGCTCAAATACAGCTGGAGAAGATGCTGCAAACTCCCCCTCCCTAATTTCATACTGTCTGCACCAATGCAGTCCTGGCTTCTGGCCACACAGCTCTCCAGGAAGGGACAGGATGCAGGGTTTAATTTTTGAGCTCTCTTTTTACACATGCAACTGTATAACAATATGAAGCCTGTATTCATGCTACTAGCAAAAATAAAAATGCCAAAACTCCACAAGTTTTTTAGAAGTGCATAAATACATTGAGGGAATGGATGAAGGGACAATGGTTAAAAGGCACGCTGTGCAGTTATCCTTTGTCAAACATCCACATCCAGAGCAACCTGCAGCCAAATTGGTACTTGCCTCAGACTCAGGAAATTTTTGCTCTTTATCAACCCTGTCCCCTCGTGCCTATGTCCTTAATCCACCTTTTTTTGGTTGACATCTGCTCCTGGACCTGCTCAATCCACCACTAATAGTATGTTAAAATAAATGTTTAGGGGGAGTTCAGTTTGCAATTTTGGTGCAGTTTTGCATCTTTCTGCTCTCATGGGACTACAAATTACAATGTAAGATAACTCATAACTAAGGCTTAGCAGGTATGCTGTTCTAATATTTTCCTGACTTCCAAGGAGATGCTATCAGTTCCTAACAGCACTATAAACAGATGGTTAATTGTTACAAAGCTGCAGACCGTTAATTTTGAAACCTGCATATGCTACCATTTTCAGGGTAACATATGGCTTAAAGGAATCATAGAGCATTTATAATAATGTAAGGACAAGAACAGCAAAAGCCAATAATTCTTCAAATGTGTTGTGAGTCACATTTCTGCTTTTTGTGGCACAGCTTTTCAAAGATGATAAAACAGAACTAACCTTTCTAGTGAATGAACGTAGTCCCATAGGCTACTATGAAGTGCTGGTGAATATGTAAAGAGCTGGCATTCTCCTACTAGGAATTTTTCACATTCTCTTCTGAGAGAAATGAGCCACTAACGTGAAACTTGTCACTTACTCCTTTAGAATCCTGTGGGGTTTTGGCTTTAGTACTGTTCAGTCTGCCTTTTAAGATTGTCTCATAGCATAATTTAACATCCTAAACCAGATAGGTAAGACTTTTCCTTTTTCAGCTGTGTTACTAACGGCATGTTAAAAATCTCATTTGTAAGCCCTCTGAATTTCTGATGCCACAACTTTAAGAATTAAATATTGTTTTCCTTATTTCCCTTGAGATTTTTTACTAATTAAATACTAATAATAGGTAGAATGGCTTGATAAATCCAATGGGTGAAACTCAGTGTTGGGTCAATATTTACAATTCTTCATATTAATAACCTCAGATTTTCTTAACCTCTCAGCTTGGTGTTTCGATCTACCAGTTTCATTCTAATTCTTCACAACTGTAACAATCCATGCCAGCAATATAACTGCCAAAGTCTTTGAGTAACAGTAAAAACTTTCCACTTTGGTTTTCCAAGAATAATTCAGTGCTATAATTTTATATTGTAAACTCAGTACAAAAACATATACTTTGCTGTATTTCTTTTACAGCTGAAGTTATGAGTACTTTCAAAGATAATTAAAATTGATGACAAATGGCACTAGAAAATTACTGCATGTAAATTAAAAAAGATTATCCTACACAAATTTGTACTATATCATATGACTGTAATAAAATTTTCTTACAGTACAAGAGAAGTAGAATAGAAACTGAGTTTTAAAACATTTCTATTTGCTCATCTACTTGATGTTATGCTCAGTCTATTAGCAAGAGACACTCAGGACTGCCTAAAGACAATGTGAGTTATATCAAGTAGTTTTCACATAATTATAACCTCCCATGCTAAGCATGGAAGATTATAATAGTGAACCATATATCATTCACCATCATTTTCTTTGTCAGATCCTGTAACTATACTACTACACTCTATAGCCTGCCTGTATGGACAGAAACAAGGTCTCCCTAGAATGAGATTATCTACTGCAGAACCTGAATTTTTAAAATGGCTATTTCTCTTCACTTAATGAAAACAAAACCAGCCTCATAAAGAGCATATTTTCGAGTTCTCACAAATGATATGAAACTTCATTGGCTTGTATCATATCAATATAAAAAACCAAAACAATCCCCCAAGGAAGAAAAAGAAACATTCAGAGCTCCTATTTTTTGGTAATACATTCACATTTCCTATTGTCCCTTGACTGGCCATATATTTCCAGAGAAGAAAAAACACCAAAAAAATGCTATTTGACTGAACAGAAGTATCTGTCATATAACACACACATCTCAAAAAAGAGAATTACTTATCTGACTTTATCCACACTAGCAAAGGACATGGTAGGTGTTGACTTTTTTTTTTAAACAAATATAGTTTTAAAAAATGCACAGCTTGGAACAAAATACAGAGGAACATAATTTTGTAACTGATAAAGGGAGACAGTTTTGGAAAAACTCCACTGGAAGGACGGGTAGGAGGGGTTAGTTTTTAGGTAGGAGAATAATTAGTTTTTACCAAAGAAGAAAAACTGTACTCACCTACCCAAGAAGAAACTTTACTCCTGATTTTCTAGGGATCTTTAAAGCTTTCACAGAGTGTTAGGGGTTGGAAGGGAGTTCAAAAGATCATGTAGTCCAACCCTCCTGCCAGAGCAGGATCTCCTAGAGTAGGTCACACAGGAACGCGTCCAGATGGGTTTTGAATGTCTCCAGAGAAGGAGACTCCACACCCTCCCTGGGCAGCCTGTGCCAGGGCTCTGTCACAGTGAAAAACTTCTTCCTAATGTTTTTGTGGAACCTCCTATGCTCCAGCTTGCATCTGTTGCCTTTTGTCCTGTCACTGGACATCACTGTGAAGAGCCTGGCTCCATCCTCCTGACACTCATCCTTTACAAATTTATAAACATTAATGAGGTCACCCCTCAGCGTCCTCTTCTCCAAGCTAAAGAGACCCAGCTCCTTCGGCCTTTCCTCATAAGGGAGATGTTCCACTCCCTTCATCATCTCTGCGGCTCTGCGCTGGACTCTCTCAAGCAGTTCCCTGTCTCTCTTGTGCTGAGGGGCCCAGAACTGGACACAATATTCCAGATGTGGCCTCACCAGGGCAGAGTAGAGGGGCAGGAGGACCTCTCTTGACGTACTAGCTACTCCCCTTCTAATACACTCCAGGATGCCTTTGGTCTTCTTGGCCACGAGGGCACATTGCTGGCTCATGGGCATGCTGCTGTCCACCAGAACCCCCAGGTCCCTTTCTCCTACACTGCTCTCCAGCAGTGAATGAATCAAAATATTTCTGTGAGGGTGGATGGGAGGAATAATTCTTAAAAGCATGTAGAAGTGCGTAAAAAGGGGAAAAATGTTTCAACCTCACTGAGAAAGCTTGAATGAGTGGCTCCATACAGCTAGAGCTTGCAACACTTAGAAAAGATACTGCCATATGACTAAGTAGTTGAGATGTTTTTCCTCCATGTACCTGCCTGCTGTCCTCATGTCCTTGCTGGATTTATATTTCCATCCCTTTAGAATAAATGTTTAGACGTTTTATGTATAGCATCTAGCCTGTGTGATGGCATCTATTCCCAAGTCCTTGGATTCCAAAGTATTCATCAGGAATGTGATAGAAATCTCCCTTGAATGATGAACTTAAAGATCTGCTCCTGAAGCATCATTAATCTTCCTAGGCATAGAAATCAGTGTAGTGTCGCCATCCATTCACTATGACAAGTAAAATGAGTTTTTCGTTCAGACTTATGGAAAACAGATATGGTTTTAGAAAATGCACTGTGGTCATGATTCTGATCAAGAGAGGAAGCATAATTCACATGTTGTCTAAAGAAGGCTTGGCAAACTCTATTCCTTCAGAAATTATTATGTGCTCATCTTCATGAACCTCCTCTCTACCCTCAGCACACTTAGAAGAACAGCTAAATTCTTGGAAAGAAAAGCCACTGCTGCCTGTATCCTGGCAATGTAAACTCAAATAATGACTGGTGGTATTCGGACACTGTTGGTTGGACTATGAAAATAAGAAAGAATTTCAACTAAAATTTAAATCAAGCTGACATTCACTAATCATTCTCCTCCTTCTTCCTGAGAGTGAGTGTCAGAGAAACTGAGAGATAGAATCTATATATATATATATCTAAGGAAAAAAGTTTCAGAGAATATGCCCTATTGATTAGTTGCAGCTACAATTAATATAAATCTAGCTGTTTGCAGTTGATTTTTCTCTCTCCTTTAAAAACAAACAGAAAAGATGTACTGCTGTAACTGCAAAAAAATTGTAAAGCTTTCACACATCATTCTCACTGCATTTTTAGGGGTATTTCTAACAATCTGAGTAAAGTATTTATTTTAAAGAGAAGTTAGAAAAGTATAAAGAAAAGAAGGAAAATAAAAATAATAAAATGAGAAGCATGAAAAACATATTTAACTTTTTACAATTAACTGTACCATAAAAAGGTCTTGAACATCCTAAAATGTTGCCTCCTGGCTTTTGCCCATGCTAGTGGGTTCTGTGTTAGCAGCTACTATTAATAAAATGAACTAATTACTTGATAAATTTCCTTTAGTTACAAATAATTAGAAGTGTATCAAAAGGTGTAGCTGAAATTAAATATAATCATAAGTAGAAAAATAATTCAGCTCTTTATCTCTTTCTGCTCTCTTACTCCCAAAATGCTCTTTGAGACAAACAAATAAAAAATCATGTTATAATTTTTGAGACTGATCAGTGTTAGTTCTCTTCTCATCCCGGAGTAACTATGTAAAGCCCCTGTAGCTGGCACAGGGTCTGTGTGAGTGAGATCTGTTTTAGGATGTGCATGACCTGAATGTCCTCTGATTCTTGGCTCTGCAGACTTATTTAGGTGTAAATATAAGTCCCCTTTCAAATAATCAATGGAGAGCTCCAAAGGCAACTCCTGGTTTTTCTTTCCCCAGTACAGTTGCTCCTGTCTCCACCTCCCACTGCTCCCAGCTGTGTGACCCTGCTCCAGCTGCAGCTCTCTGTCCCCTGACCTGGGCTGACTCATTTGTTTACTTGGTGGCACTGTAGACCAAAACACAAGAATAACTTCAGAGAAATATAACTGTCATCTCCCCTGCAAAGAGCTACTCCTTAAGCTAGAATTATTTCATTGATGGAAGTCAACAATAATTAACTACATATTTATTACACAGACGTAGGAATACACCCTCTGCAGTAAGAGAGCTGCTGTAGGCAGTGTTCCTTGGTAAATAAGAGGTAAAAGAAGGACTCATTATAGCCAAACACCACTTCTACAGTTCTTTTCATAAATGGATGTGTGTGTTCTGCAAACATAACTTTTCTACTAACTTCTCAGCAATTTAGAAGTGCGAAATTTCTATTAGCTGTCCAAATAATACATTTAATAACATATTATATAAACTCTCAACTGCTCTCCCAACTCCAGAATATTTGATTTTTAATCAAATTTGATTTGATTTTTGACCAAATTTGGGATTTTTAATACTTTGCAAATTAGAACCAAGCCCCTCACTTCTTAATGGATTTTAAAATTCTGTAAGCCAGGACTGCAACTGTTATGACACTTTTCACTCATTTCCACCTGGTTCCAGAATGCACTAACTCAGACGTTATTTAAAGAGCTATATCTACCACTATTATGCCTTGTGAAAAGCAACAGTGTGGAATATGTTGAGATTCATTTAAAGATCTACCAGCTTTAAAGCCAAGCACGTACCATTGCAATTCAGTAATAATGAAAAACAAACACAGTAATATTTTAGTGGATGATACAGTCTTGCTAAGAAAAATGTCTGCCATATGAATATGCTTGCTGTCAGTATCTGCTTATATATAGCATGAGACTTCCAGAGCTCAAAGCTTTTTATTAGGTCTTTATAAGAAACAGAACAAAATAAACTAGCTCCATTTATTGCCACAGAAATCCATTTATTGCCACAGAAATCCAAATACCTAGGGTTAAAGTGAAATAATAAGAAAATATAAAACCCTATACTAGACAGCAGCATCAATTTAGTGAACATGAGAGAATTCATAAGTCTGTAGTTGCAGTGTTAGTCTGTGTCTAGATACAAGCTAAAAAATGAAGAATAAAGCATCAATCTAGTGAACATGAGAGAATTCATAAGTCTGTAGTTGCAGTGTTAGTCTATGTCTAGATATGTCAAAAAATTAAGAATATAGTTTAAGACTAATCTTCTTTAAACTTCATTATGACATCACATGTAGATCTCCAAGAGTGATAAAATAAAAAACCCACAAATGTTAAGTTAGAAAGTTCCTTCAGAAGGTATATGCAGACCTTCAGTTAGTGCTCAGAATGAAGACAGGAAACAGCATACAGTAATACCAGAGCAAAAATAAAAACCAAGGAATAACAGCATCGTTACATCTGGTGACAAAATCTAAGTTGTAAATTGAACATGTAGTAATTCAGATATACTCCTAGCATAGTGCACTGCATTGTTTCATTCAGTTATGTGTCTGACTAATAGTTTCTTCAGTCCTTATTTGCTGAACTACATTGGCTGTGGGAGAATTTAGAATGCAAACACGACTTCAATAAACAGTTACTAAAAAATAACCTTCTTTCAGATTCATGACCTGACACATGGAATCAGTGTGAATAACCATTTAGAGGAAAAAAAAATCTACTAAGTTAGGTTCAGTATCCCTTACATGAAGGTGGCTTCTTATGCAGAATTATCTATGAACACTTAGAAAGAAAAGAGTTTTGTTTTCAAGAAGTTGTAGTAGTTTTAAACATATGCCTCCTTCACTATTTTTAAAGCAGTAACTTTTTGTATCATTAATCAGTAAAATTATTCCAAGTTTTGCAGCTAAAATGAAACTTTATGAGTTTCAAAAGCAAAAACAACAGTAGTTTGATATTTTAGGAGATTTTTTTTTGCTACTAATTTTATCACCTCCAAACCAAAATTTTATATGGATTTGATGCACTTAGTTAACTTGTAAAGATGCAGAAGTTTATTAATACACTTTTTCCTTCATAGTTAGAATCATCTGGAGTTTATGAAAGAAACACTGCTTAATTACACATATAAAATGTTATTGTTTCTTTCAAATCCATACCTAAAATTGCATATCAGTTCTTTTTCCCAACAGAAAAGGGTTTGTTAGTAGCTTGTCTGATTCTGAAATATAATCATTTGTCAAGACTAGCTTACATAGACTCTGTGTACAGGTAACAGTGATGTGTGGCTTTCTGTGGGCTAGAAAGAACATGCAAAAAAATTACGAATTGTTGAATCTTTTGGAAAGGACCAACCTAAACCTAACAGCACCAAGTCCACCACTAAACACGTCCCTAAGCAGCACATCTACACATCCTTTAAATATCTCCAGGGACAGTGACTCATCCACTTCCCTGGGCAGCCTGTTCCAGTGCTCAACAACCCTTTTAGTGAAGAAGTTTCTCCTAATATCCAATCCAAACCTTTTCTGGCGCAACTTGAGGCCATTTGCTCTTGTCTTATTGCTTCTTAGTTGGGACAAGAGACTGACCCCTACCTCGCTACGACCTCCTTTCACGTAGTTGTAGAGAACAATAAAGTCTCCCCTCAGCCTCCTTTTCTCCAGGCTGAACAAGCCCAGTTTCCTCTGCTGCTCCTCATAAGATTTGTTCTCCAGACTCTTCATCAGGTTTGTTGCCCTTCTTTGGACATGCTCCAGCACCTCAACATCTTTCTTGTAGTGACGGGCCCAGAACTGAACACAGGATTTGAGGCGAGGCCTCACCTCCTCATGAAGGAAAGAGAAAGCTGCATCCCCTTCAACTGCTTTTTGAGTGAAATTATCTTACATCACTAGGATTCAGATTAAGGTTTGCAGTCAGCACAGTTAGCATCTCCTCATTAAAAGTTTAAGTCATCATACAGAAGGCCTCATGTGGAATCCTGGGTTGAGCTTTGGGCTCTATGCTTCAAGAATGGCATTAGGGCAAGGGCAGTGTAAAGCAGTGACAAAGACTGAAAACCTAGAAGATACTAGGTATAAAACATCCATTGAAATAACTGAGACTATTTGCCTCAAGAAAGAGAAAACTGATATGTAAGGCTATTGGAAGTAGACATCAAGTGTTTCAGGAGCACTGGAAAAAAATAACTCTGCCTGGGACACCTGGAGATGGACTTAACATTTCAAAAAGTAAGATTCAGATGATGATAAAATCTACCAAAAAAGATTTTACACCATTGGAATATAATTCTTGGAAAGGTCATGGAAGCCAGTGGAGATTTTTATAAAAATGTGAGAGGTCAATTTCTGTCGGAGATGACACAGGCGTAACTGACTTGCTTTGATAAACATATGGATTAAGTGAAGTCTCCAATTCCCTTGTACCCCTCTTCTTCTATAACTTGAAGAATCAAACTGATTAGATTCTCTCTAGAGACTCTTCAGTCACAGGAAGAAAACGAGAGTATGCCTTTTATTGGGACCCCCTCAAGCACTAGAGCCCCCCAGGCAGCACAGTCCCAGATGCGGTGTGGAGCTGCAACCTCCCAGTCTCTCCAGACCTCCCATGAGTTGGCATATCACAGGCTGAGATGCCAACTGCATCGGGCTAGAGGTCTCACACAGCGAAGAAGTCACACACAGCAAGGAAAAGTCAACAGTCTCACATAACAAGTGAGACTTGCCCAAATCACACCAGACAAACACTGGTTTAGCTGTTTTTCTGAAACATCTGATGATTGATCCCTTGGCCAGTAAAAACGAACAAATATGAGCTCTATGATATCACATCAGTTGTCACTAGCTCAGAATACTTCCTGTATCTGTGAGCAAGAAACAACAAATTTTTAAGTTCAGGGACTGAGAAAACTCGTCACAGTAGAAGCATTTAATTTCTCTGCATGTGAGTTATTGAAGCCATTGGCACAATGACATACTAAACATACTAAGCTATGAACACTCTAGCTCTGCTGATGATGATCTAAGCCTAACAAAAATAAAACCCCCACTATTTTAGCTTTGTATTTATTCTTATAACTATCTTTGCTTTTGCGAAGAGTGAAATGGCTGCATGCTTTGCCAACCTTCCTGGCAGGCTGTGGACACCTTGTGCCACTGTGCTGGCCACTCAAAATGGCTTGCAGGCTCAGGCAAAAGTTTCGGGGGAATTTATGGAGCATTGCTTCACCAGAGCAGTGACAGCACCAGCATGCAGGGGGACACAGGCATGCTATTTTAAAATTCTGCTGCCTGATGTGTTCTCACTTTAGAAGGTGGTTGCTGTTGCTCTAGCTCCTGCAAAGGTGTAATAGCCTTGCTCAATCCTTGAATCTTCTAAGAGATAATCAGAAAATTCTTTGTTAAGCAATATGCTAAGTTCTCCTTCCTAGCACACCGCAGAAATAGAGGCTGTCAAAATGTGATTCTTTGTCATTTCTGGCCTTCATATATCAGTTCTGTCATTAGGACTGACATGTTAATTATGGCCACATAAAAAGCAGGATACAGAAACCTCAGCTGTATCACAGCAGGAGCCATGACAGTTGCACTGTATGTTTCATTGCTAATATGTTCAATTCTCCAACTATACATGTGATGCTAAGAAACTATATTTCAGCATGGACTATGTCAAATTGCCAGAAATCAGATATCTACAGAAGGCTTCCCCTATTTTTACACCAGAAAGGTACATACCCAAGAACCAACCCCAATCAACCCCTTCCCCAGTGATACGGCATTAGTGCAATCTACCTACAAGGCTGGAAAGGAGCCATTGCTCCTTTACCCTTGACCCACTCCCCAGGGCCTGCTCCTCTGCCTCAGCAACCCCACCAGCCCCTCTTTTCTTCACTTTGATGTCAGGATTATTTGACAATATGAAGGTGAAAGAGTCAGAGCACTGGGCTCCTAAGACCATCCAGGAGTCAGACAGTACAGCAAGTGATGGATTGCCTAAAGACATAAATTCTCACTTTCAAGGTATGGGCTTTTTAATGGGATAGTGGTTTTCTGAGGATCGGGTGATTTGTGGGGAAGCTATAGCCATGCTTTCCCAGGTCATGAGAGCCCTTACTGTTTATCACTAACAACCCGCCACTGAGAGCACTTTTGGCTGTGAGTCCTGAGGGGATTGTGCAGTGGTTTACAAGCAGTGGATGCTTTTTCCCTCCTGTCCCTCTTCTTGCTGAACAGCGACAAAATGTTCCCTGGGTTCAAAAGCCTGAACTAGCGGTCTTTACCTCCAGAAATAGAAATAGAGCTGCTTCTCCTGCCTATGGCAGTTTAATACGAAGTGCTTGTGAGTATAAGTAGGGAAGTTTGACATTGTCACCTTAAATTGGATCAACCTTTCAAAGCAGTGATCCATGAAAACCCCACAGCTAGCACTGGGGGTGGAGAGAGAGGGAGGGAAATTTCTTCTGTCTGGGAGACTGCCGCTAAAAGCAAAACATTGCCAGAGAAGAATAGGCACTGAACAGAAGGGTATGCTGTTTTATGTAGATAAGACCATCTGTAAAGCAACCAGATACCTCTGTATTTACCAGAGAGACAAAGACAAACCTCGTTCGCCCAGAGGAGCTGGGTATTTGAAAACTACACCCATTATTCAAACATTTATGTCTGATTTCTTATTGTTTTCCATTCACATTTATCTATTGTTGCAGACTGCCATAAATTATTACAAGAATTTTTAAAACCATGAAAAGGAGGATGTTTCCTTGAAAAAGGTGGAAGCTATTTTGGGACCTTCCCAAAAAGTTTTAAATTGCATGGGAATTTTTATATTTAAAATCTCTGGGTACCTTTTTCTCATACTGATTTTGCTGGTAACAGGTGGTCTTTCATTTTAAGCCCTGGTATTTTCTAGTTCTCCATCTCCCACACACTCAGGACAGAGTTCTCATCTCACTGTAATGCCACTGCTGGCATTACAGTGAAGATAGCTCTTTTTTATTCGATGTAAGCTGGATCAGCCCTTCAGCCTATGGAATCAAAAGCTCCCCAGCTCATATATACAGAAACCATCAGCATCCAAAGAGTGAACTCCAGAGTCAGGTATCCTGGGACAAATATAGCTCTTTTATCATCTTTTATTCGAAAGACTACCCTATAATCCCATACTACTGCATTATTCAAATGTAACGGATGAAATTAGGTAGGAATTGAAGTACTTAGTTATCAAATTTCCTCACGCAGTATGACAAAAATGAAAAAAAAACCAAAACCATGAAAGGATAAAAAGAGGTAGGCAGCATTTTTTAAGAAATAGCCCTCAGGAGAAGCTGAGAGCAGTCCTCTGCCACTAAATCAGCATATCCAACCAGATCAGTAATTAACAATATTGGCACTAACAACATTCAGCAGCATGGCAGTGTGCTGATACAAGTTGGGATTCCTGAGACCATTACTGCAGAAGGAAGGAATGAGGACTGGAATCTGCACAGATGGAGGAAATGGGAGGAAATAAGTGGTTTTGAGAGAGAGAAAATAAAGTTTATGGGCTAGAAAAAGTGACAGGTTTTGAACTAAACTAGCTCAAGTTTTAAGCTTTAGTTCCAAATGTACAGCTTCTCAAGCATACCACTACTTAAAAAAGAAAGCGAAATGCACCTTATTTCATTGTTTGAAAATAACTGACCATTTTAAAGTAGAGGGAAATTATTGTTTATGAACAGCATCTTTAAATCTAAAAAGCAGCTAGAGCATAATTGGAGTAGATCTCAGAATACCCTGATAATTCATTTTTCGTTAACCCAAATTACTACTTTCTGTATCAACTGTAATAACCCTTCTGTTTGCTCATCAGAGAAAAATGAGTATGTATTAAGTGGAAAGAGGCTGTGGGTGAGAAACCATGTGAAATGCAAGACTCAATTACACCTTCAACAGAAGCATGTGGAAAATTGAATGGCTGGCGATCAGTTGTGGTGAAAGTGAATTAATAAGTATATAATTTCCCAGTGTCGTTTTTCTTTAGTGGAGACTAATCCATTGGCTTTTCATCGTACCTTCCCTTGAGCACTGTTGAAGTAGCTTTCACAAAATACTGAAAACTTCACCCTAAAGAATGCATCGTAAAAGAAATCTGCAGATGTTTTGAGACTAGAGAGGAGACAGACACTGAAAATGGAGCAAATTTGCTGATATTTTTCAGAGGTATTGTGCTATAGCCATCCTCTGAGCAAAGTGAAACTTTAGTGGGCTGCTTAGTTACTTAATTTAGTAAAAATTAAAAATGATTCAGGGGTCTTATGAGACTAAGCAGCTGGGAAATAGAAGCGAAATAAAATGTTGAAAAATATAAAACAATGTTTATGTACAATAATGGGCTTCGAATTAACTTAAAAACACTCAGGAAAGATATTGGTGTTGTAAAAGCTAGTTCCACTAAGACTTCAGTAAAGCATTTTAACTACTAGAAATCATTAAGCAAAAAGTGGAGAGCAAAACAGAAGACATCATTCTACTACTATATGCATGCACCTACATTTTAAACACTATCTGCAGGCCTAGTGTTTGAACCAGATAACAAAGGTTATGGAAAACTTAGAAAAGGCACTGAGCAAGACAGGGAGTATGATTTGAAGAATGTAATGGCACCTCTACTAGGAGAAAATGAATACAAAGTATTGCTAAACCTGCATTTCTCCACACTGAAAAGAGATTTGAACAAAAAGAAAGAATACTAAATTGTCATAAATGGCATTGGAAATATAAACATGGATCTGTCTCTCTTAATAAAAAAACACTGTGCCACCACATGAAATTATCAGGTGAGAGGCTTAAAAAAAAAAAGCTGTAGCATATTTATATTATGAAGCTCACTATGGGTATTCGGAAAAGAAAAAAAAAGTGCACGGCCATTTTTGAGAAAATGTATAGCCTAAATCATGAATGAAATGATCCGTTTAAATGTTAGCAGTACAATGATACCTCCTGCAGCTCAGCAAGTCCCTGAGTCACAGGCTGACGAAAGCTGCCCTCACTCTATTTTTCTGCCCTTGTGTAAGCCAGTGATACTTTTGCTAGACAGAGAATGCAAATCTGGCTATTTGGTTTGACTCAGTGTGTCATTCTACGTTTTTGTGCCCACTCAGTATTTTTAATTCATATATTAAAACAAGAAAGTGAAAAAATAAGTCAAATTTGCAGCTGTATCTCCTGGATGGATGTACTTTCACCAGCTTAGAAGCCAGTATTATAAACTGTCTGGACTAAAAGAAACAATGGCTCGAGTTAACCAGAGCAACTCTGTAGGTTGTCAGTAATAAACAATGGTCGAACCACTGACATACTTAGCACATAGTATATAGATATACACACCAGAGATATCCTTCATAGAACTGTGCCATAAATAGACCTTTTCCAAGTCACTCTGCAAGTGTTCGGCATGATCTAAGGATCACCTTGACATGAGCAGCATTTATAGTCTCAATGAAAAGAAACAGATGATTTATATCTTCACTCTTTGAAAAAAACAGCCCAGACTCATTTTAGAGAAATATGTGAAATCACCTGTAGTTATTCTTATCCCTGGCCAAACACTACAAGTATTCAGCCTTTCAAGCTCTGCATATAAATAACTAGCACAGACCACTGTCTATTCCTTTCACATACAAGATTTAGAATATTATTTAAAAGAAAGTACAGCCTTTGAATGACAATGTACAGAAAGAAGCATAGGATATTCTTTCTTATTAATAACAGGTTAAAAAAAAGTCATCAAGAGGATGAAAGATGAAAAGGATATGTGCAGAGAAATAGGACCTTTCATTTACTTCTTAAAGTATTTGTTAATTGCTCTCCCTTATAAGGTATGTCTCGGGAAAAAGAAACTTAATAAGGGGAAAGAATAATAATTAAGCATCTAAAAATGAACAAAGGTTTGGATTAGCATATCAAGGCCTTTGAAAATACAGAAAATTGGAGGTGATGAACAAGAGTACAAAGATTAGAGAAATCAGAGCAGAAAGACTTAGAATAGAACTTCATGATAACAGATGATTCTTTGTACCTTTAGTCTTTCTTTTTCACTTACAACGATACAAAATATTTTTATAAAAAACGTACCATTCCTGTTTATATGGAGAAACTATTTATCTCTTAATACTAAAAGTATGCACATTTTTGGCAACTTGTTGCCTATTCATTGACCTAAAATTAAATTAGAACTACTTCTACTGTGATGCTCTGAGATACCTCAAACTGAACATCCATGAAGACTTTATCATCTGAGGATTCTATATGAGGATTGCATTTCCTCTGCTTCCTCACTTAAGGATAAGTTTCATGGCTTCAGTTTTCTGATTTGAAATGCAGTGGATATAAGAGGACAATGCTTACTGCAATCATAGTTCACTGTGATTGTGCTGTATTAAAGGCAAGGAAGAAAGATTTAAGATTATTTGAAGAGATCCAGCAAGTCACAATAGAAATAAAAAATACACGTAGTGAAATCTCTTATTTTCTGAAAGAGTCTTCAAATATTTACGTCCAAAACCAAAGAGGAAAATCATAGCACAGTTCATATACCACAGGAAGAAGGTAAAAATAGGGTAAGGGCAAACACTGGTCAGTTATTGCATTTAAACATAAAAAACATTCTGTACCTGAAAAGTTAACAGCAAAATATGGATACTAGTCTTTGCAAATGTACTAACCTTAACAACAAAAGAAATTTAGTCAGATACAGCTCTGTAAACGTAATATGCATAATTTTATTTTGAGCTCATGAAGCAAATCTCTGCAAAAGGCATATATATTCAGGTGCATAACACACTGTGACACTGGTGATAGTTTTGTGCTCATCTTAAAAGTATGCTACCTTTTATATTTGGGATTTGCAGTGGCATATAGATGCCCAGTTCTCTAAAAGTCAGCACCAGTCAGTCAAAGAACTATTTCGGCCTCCCTCTAAGGCTTTATGCTCATGCTATTTTTGTGGACTCGGATAATTTTGGCAATCAAAACACAAATCTAGGTAATAGTACTGGAAAGGACTGGAAGGTCAAAGGTCTTCTGGCACACAATTAAAACCTGCTGTTACTAGTAAAACAGCTTATATCACTCATCTCAATAAGAAAACCTAAAGTTACTTGAGAGTTTAATTGCAATTACAGCACTTACAACTTCAGGATTCCTGTGGAGCTTCATATGCCTTGTTGCAGAATTTGCTTCTGAACCCAAAAACTAACCAAAGCCCAGGAAAGCCCCAACCTCACAGAAGGACTTAGGAATACAAAAAGTAGTTCAATACGACTCAGAGCAACTACATATGTGCAGAGCTAAAGTGTTGCTTGCACGGGAAATGAGTAAAGATTCCTATACAGTCTTGGTGAGCCTCTGACTAGAAAAATTTTAAAAATGATTTACAGGATACTGAAGCCAATAAGTGGTACGTTGGGCTTGGTTTTGATCCAGTTTACCCTGGTTTCTCAGTGATCTTTTTCACTTATTTTTATAATTTACTCTTTAATTGTATTGGCATCAGAATAAGAAATCCATGTGCAGAAGCAAATAAGAAGGGCACGTATCGCTGAATATGTCACTGAATACTTTACCACACCAAAGTAGATCTGATAACTTAAGAATTGAAAATGGATCACTTTAAGAAGCAATAATCTGTGTCTTTGGCCTCAGGTAAACTTCCTCATGAAAACTCTGGTAAAATTCTTCATGAAAATCACCAAGAATCCCACATGGAGACTGCTAGGAAAAGCTTAAATTGTCAAAGTAGTAAGAAGTAATTCTACAGGGAGCAATCATTCTGTAAAGGCAGCCAATAATCTAGTTACAGAAAATTTATATTACAGAAGTAGATTAACACTCATTCACTATATCTGGAATGTTAACAAATATTTTACATATGAATGCAAAACTACAATCACAAAAATTAACATACTTAGGGCTGTGACTAAAAATTGTAGAATTACCCTTGGTGATTGATAGTGAAGTTTTGTACTTCTCCTTCTGTTCAAAATTTTTATGATAGAGTAGGAGTGCTCGAGATTTGCTTATTTGTGATGTATGTGCTAATCAAGTCCTCCTCCCCCCTAGAGGGAGACTAAAAACTGAATTTTGCACTTTTGTGACAGCATGTGCTTGAGCTGCCAAACATAAAAGATGTGAAAATGAAAGCTGAAAACTGAGAAGGAGATAAATACAATTTTGGTAACTAATAAGAAAAAAAATATTTACCACATTAGAGTTTCAAAGATATGCAAGATAGGAAACTTTCAAAAATAATCGTGGACCACTCACAACTCAAATAATTAAATAAAGTTGAGAGAACACAGTCTTTATGTTAAAAAAATATTAATTAAAAAACATCTAATGCTCTAAAATGTATTCAATCAACCTAAGTGCACATTTTTGTGGAAACATTATCTACTGAGAGTATATCATTCAGCAAATTTTACCATTCCTGTAGGCTGTAGTTCCACTCTAATTCTCTTCTAAGAAGGTGGGAGCCTCAGGCACCATAAAAATAACGAACAACAACAAAATAACTAAACAGCTGAAATCACGTTAGAACAAACTTTCCTATACTTTATCATGTTTTCACTAGCATACATAAAATTTTAACATTACAGGCACACATTTTACGTCTAAGCGCAGTAGAATTTTTCAAATTGGCATTAAATTCAGTTGTCACTCATTCTATCAGAGTATGGAGCGATTCCCAGCTGTGCAATTACTAGCAAATTTTGCAGGCTCAAGACTCATCATACAGAATAGCAAATATCTCCTTTCTGAATAACTAAGATAATCCCCAAAATGTGTTTCTGAAGAAAACTCTTTAAAAAGTTTTTTAGGGTAAACAGGAAGGCACAACAGCTATCAGCTGTTGTCTCTCCCAACACTTGTTCCCACAGCTCCCAATTTCAGCCCTTGCAAAGAGCACCTGTGGAAGAATAGCATGTCCCATCTCACCACATCTCATCCCACCATGCCTTTGATGACCTCTGCCTACTTGCATGACCAAGGCAAATCTTGTTTTCTAGTTCTTTGTGCATAATAAAAAAAGCACAGAAACAGGAGACTGAGCAGCATTCATTTTTAGTACGCTACAGAGAGCTTGGCTTATCAAACCCTGTTCAGTTACACTTATGCAGGGCCACAGCCAGCAACAGGGACACACAGTCACCCCCGAGGTCAGCACCTGAAGTGCAACAAGTTGCTGAGGTATCGCTGATGGCGTCATTTGATCAACACAGTCTTCCTGAGTAAAGGCGTCTGAGAAAGAAAACTACTATTTAACTTTTTTACTATATGTTGAATAGCAAGACTAAGTTACAAGAACAGAACCAATGGCTCAACAACTTGACTGTTCAATACAAGCCTGAATAGAACAGAAATATTTTAATCCAATCAGATGGACAAATCAGTTCATGGTAATGTCACTGCAATTCAGAAATAAGATGTGCAGCTTGCTCTATTTTGTAAAGAACATTTATAGAGCTGTTAAAGATTAGAAAGCGCATAAGCAGAATGCATTTTTCATTCCTAATTCTATTGCTA
>NW_009720067.1:0-9412 GCF_000703405.1 Apaloderma vittatum | reverse complement strand
CCCTACAGAATGAAAGTGCAAACTGGGGGTTGTAAAAGGCTACCATGAGTCAAAAATTAAGGCTTTCAAATCGGTATGTACCAACTTTATTAACAAATAATTTGTTTGTATTCTGCCTATTTTTGACCCTACTGTGATGGCTTGCATTTCATGAATGCAAAACTTAGGCCTGTTTTTTTGACAAACACATAGAACTTAATCTATCACTTAATGAAGTTACAGTGAATTTATTTGTTGAGTAGAAAACTGAGTATCACCTTTGTTAAGTCAGAATGTTTTGACTGTTTTTGTTTCATAATCATCTTTGTTAAGTCAGAATGTTTTGACTGTTTTTGTTTCATAATACCTTCTGGCCAGCAAGAAAATGGGAGGCCAAGCTGTAAAAACTATATTATAAAAAGTTCTGACAAACTCTTTGCACTCTTGATTTGCCTAGCCAAAGGGAGTTAAATTCCACTATATTAGAGTACTTATGAAAAGCTTAAAAACAAAAGATGAGACATATGTTCAATACAGAGGGCTTTTTCAGAAATTTCCCAGAGCAATGGCTGAGGAGTCCCTTGTCAGCCTGCATCCCCCAAAATGTATCAAGAAAAACAATGTACTGCTACACATTATGTCCAAACTGTAAATAATGCTACAGTTCTTTCTTGCTTTCTGTTTTTACAAACTTCAGATATACTATATAAATGGGAGTGTACTAGACAGGAAGAACTTTAGTAAAGGTCAAACTGTGTATTGAACTCTACGAAAACTCAACATAATCTGATGATGACACTATCTCTTTGAAAAAATAAAATCTTCTAATCCTGATCTTCCAGTGCTTTTGCCTGGAAGACCATGGTTAGATATAAGTTAGCTTCCCTCCAAAATGAGGAATTCATATTAATAAAATACCACTGCACATTTATATTCATTTCTATTTAGTATTACACTAAGAACAGACTGGAGGAATGTACTAGCAATATGTGATATCCAAGTCATAAGAAGGCCTTATAGCAATTGACACTAGAGAGGTTAACCTAACTTTAAACTTACTGGCTACTGAACCTGGATGAGGTAATTTTGATGAGCCGGAACAGCGCTGTTAAAAGCAAAGCAAGTTCACAAAATGGAAGAAAAAAATTCAAGTCCCTAATACTCTGTAGCAAAAGATTTCCCCATAAAAGTACTCATATATATTGAAGATATTTTTGTCATTCAGGGCTACTTAGTTATCAAAATAAAAAAAATTAGAAGATTCAATATAATAAGGGATTGGGCAATATATTCTGGCCATTTCAAGTTCTGTATTCATTAAATGCATTGTAGTAATCCCTGGGAATAATCTGGGTAGCACAGAGAATTGTAGAGGTGAGTGAATTAATAGTCTTCTTTAAATTTCTAAAGGCTTGATTTAAATCAGTCCTGAGACATCATGTCAAATAAGTGAGAAGAAATGAGTAGGGGCTTAAATCTATTGGAGATATGCTGCAGAATACTAAAAACGCTTCCACTGAAAACCTTTGCCTACCTTAAGATATGTTGACTGGCCACAATTCCCCTTAATCAGCTCTGGCCTTTAGTTGGCAATAACTCTGTGAATGGTAATCTAGTGCTATTCAACTTTCAGCAATGCTATTCTAGTACTATTCATTTCAGTAACATGCAGTCCCACATACACGAGTCTGCTCAAAGAACTGAACGCTACAGTGCCACTATAATCAATTTCCACCACACTTCATCATCAGTTTCAGGACACAGAATCATCCCAATGGAAAAAAATGGTTAGAGGTTACTTCTAGGCACCCTAAGGCCAGGACACCTGTAGTGTCTCTGTAAACCCAGCCTTCTTCACCACATATTATTTACTTCTAGACAGAAAAAGGAGATACCTACTTTGTCCTTATACTCTTGGGAAAATGTTTTCTATGGTTATTTAATTTATTATTCTCCTTTAGATAAGCTTCTCAAAGATCTTGTATCAAAAATACAGAACAAAGATCTCGAGCTTTATCAAAATTGATCCGTAATTTTCTTTATTCTTCATATCAAGCTGAGTCCTTTGGAGACACCAACAGAATACTGCCACTATTTATGCATGCACAAGGGGAAGTGGGGAACTATTCTACAGAAGTTCACACATAACAGTCAAGACACAGTAATTATCTTTGGTTTGCAGAGTACACTTGATTTTGTGCATAACTTTTACCTTTTCCATATTCATTAAGCTCTTTACATTAAATGTTGTTCTAAAATGAGTCCAGGCTAATTTTGCTGATAAAAAAATGATTACTAGCTCTCATTATTGTTTAATGTGGCTGGCTAATTACTTGTTATTTAGACTAAAAATGTTACTACTAATGTTCTGTTAATAGCCAGTGCTCTTGGCTAGGCTTCTGGGAAGAAATCTATGTTTATGTATGTACTTGTTTATATCTCTGTTCTGAATGCCCTTGCAAATTATTACTTAGTCTTGTCCCCCTTATTAAATATTTTCAGCTGTGAAATCTATGTTTAGACGGTGTCCCTCATGGTAAAACTGGATTTCTTCTGTATCTATGTGCACTGGTATGGACTGCATGTGAACAGTTTCCCCACACAGATTCCTGAGAGGTAAATGCCACAAGTGAAGTTTGTTCCCAGAAACAAGGTCCATTAAACTGCAGTGGAACAACTTCCAAATAGTGCTGGGGTTAGCTGAGCTCAGCTTTATGGCAGCTCCTGCAAGAAGTCTGGAACAGGTCTACTACAAAGAAAGCTTACGAAAGGGAAATCAGTACTGCCTTCCACTCGTGAGTTAAAATGATTCTGAAAACTGAGCATGGTGTTGGGCAAGGAGACGACACACAAAATGCTTCATTCAGTTGCTCTCACCATTATTTGCTAGACACTTTCTCACATTCTTATGGAATGGCATCATATTTGGATGAGCAAATAGGATTGTGAAGGATCATTTACACTGTCCTTTGTCATGTGCAATGAATTTAAAATTTTTCCTGTATATCTACTCTTGATTTATTTCTGTTATAGTCATAAATAAGATTTTTCAATAGAAAAATAAATCAAATATTGTACCACAGTTGAACATAACAAGTATGTAGAACAGTTGAATGTATAAAGTTTAACTGCATATTTTATAGGGTGGAGTATTAACGTACGAGATATGAAAAAGCAATAATAAGGTTACCTTCTGAGAAGAATATATTTAAAAAGTAATTTGCATTTTTGAGAAAATATAGTTACATGCACAGTTGGTGGATGCAAAACAATATAGATAATGATTTACCTTATTTATCTTTCGATCTGTTTTTAAATTGAATGGTTATTTTCTTCCAGTCCAAAACAATCACAGAAATCTTTGGAGACTCAAAATTTAATGTTATTGTCTAATAAAAATATGAATATATGCTACTCACAGAAATATTCTTTGAAAGAGATTTCTATATAACTATTCCATGTCCAATATTTTTACAGCCTTTATTACCACAACGAAGAATATCTTCCTCCCTCATCTTTTACAAACAGAGTTGATATATGCACAAGAAAAATGCATTTTACTTGAAGCATTAAAGAACTTAAAGAGCTTTTAACAGATCACAGTAGTCATTTGGTCAAAATAAAAATTACTTTCAGGCTTGAACCAAAACTTCCCTTTTGGATATTGACAAACTCCCGATGAGTAGAGGTTCAGACTCAGGCTTTAACAAGAAAAAAATGCACAATCCATCAAAACAAATGAAAAATGCACATTTACTATGACTGAGATTTTCTTTCTTAAATATGTGTCATAGTTCACATAAATGAAATCTAAAATACTGACACTGGCCACACATTTCCTAGACAGAATAAGCTAGATAATGTTATAGTAGGTCTTCTCCTTCACCTCCTTATTGTTTCTAAGATTTTTCTCACGCATGAATTACCAAAGAATAAGGCGATCTTTTTTTCTTGGGAAACTGTGAACACTTTTGGGGTTTACCTAACCACAGACACTTGACTGAGATCAGCAGTGAATGTACTAGCTTTTACGCTGTGCTTAACTTTCAAACAGAAATGTAATATGGTAAAGTTTCTGCTGTTGGATGTTTTGGCTAGGTTTATCCATGCTCATCTGAATATATATATTAGGTACTAAAATCATCATTCACGATACTCCCTTTAAAGTAAGACCACAATGCTAAGCTCCTAAATACAGATTGAGAAATACAAATGAAATCATAGGACTTTCAAAAATAAGGAATATTTGAGTCTATATTTCCTTGCTGGCCTCTACTTTGGAATATCCCACTTGTGTATTGGTTCAGAATATTACAGAATCACAATCACAGAATGTTAAGGGTTGGAAGGGACTTCAAGAGATCATCTAGTCCAACTCCCCTGCCAGAGCAGGAATATGAAGATTCTACAATTTTAATCTATAGTTAGAATGACACTGTTTCCTTGGAAGTCATCTTCTTAACCAATAGTCTTATGAGCACTTCTAGACCACAAAAATAAACACAAGCACTTTGAAACCTCAGAATAAATTATGTATGTGTCTCAGGGAGATGTCAAGCAGTCACTAAATCAGTTTAACTGAAAAACAAACAAAAAGCTAGAGAACGAGATTATATAAGTGCCTGCTTAATATAAAACTAAGTGATGTTAATAGGAATAAATAGGTTTGTAGCATAGCAACTGAGGCTAATTTTCCTCAACATCTCTCTCTACTGACAGGTCTCTTCAGTTTTGGTTACTATCTCAGGTTTTCAAGCTGAGAAAGACAATTTTCTAAATTTGGCATTTTACTCCTTACTAAACCTTAACTGTGTTTAGTGATTTGTTAGGTTGTCTTGCTTCTCATGAATTGTCCACGATGTTCTTTCTTCTTGGTCTATCTTTAAAAATATGTTACTACAAATCAGTACTTGTCTATGTGAATGGACAGCTATCTGTGAATCGCTGTAAACTACATACAGGATAAAGATATAAAAACATGATTTGATCAAAAAGTCACTCCAAATCAAAAAACGTTTTTTTCTCTGAAATAGTGAGTTCTTCAGATTTGTTTTTATGCTTTTATGTATTCAGAATAAAAGAGAATTTCATCAGCATAAAATGTATCTCCTAAATTCAGACAGGATATGAATTCACAGTTGGATGAAAACCACATTTTAGTCCTAATGCTGCTAGCAATATGGACTGTGATTCATAGATTTAATGTCATTTAGCCCTATAAATTCACAAATCTGCGTGACACCTCTAAAGTGTAAGAATCCAATACACAGAATAAATTGCACATAACGAACACCTGCAAGGCCTTGCTACAGCTACCCAATCTCTGAAAATATGAAAAACTGATATATTTATCTTGTTCATAAGAGCATGTACGTTTTTTAATTAATAAAACACAATCTAGAAACTGCTCATTCATAGGATTCCAGTAACGTAACAATACCAACTGCCAGCTAAGCATGAATTAACTCACAGTGCATGGCTGAGAGACCCAAACAGAGACACAGCAGCTGCCTCTCTGCTCATAGACTGAATGTACCATCTGAATATTTTCAGGAATTGGAGCGCTACTGTCTACATATTTACACAACAAGCATGGTCTCTGGCATGTTTTTAGCCTGACCTAACTCATTTTCCCAAACGATTTGGGAAGATACTTCAGTAGGAAGGTAGTCAGGGATAGTTTCCAAAAGGCATACGGCTCCCTTGTTCTGTGTGAAGCTATAGTGGTTTGGGTATGGGTACAGATAATAGCTGACCTCGCCAAAGAACTTGGCTATATTCACTATATATTTGCCATCATACTAGATTCAGCTTTTAAAACTCAAACCTAACTCAATTCAGAGCAATAAAGTTACACAGATGCAAATTCAGTCAAGTAAGAGAGGTTCAGAATCTGCCATTCCCAGGAAGAGCCTACAGTGACATCAGGCAATCTTTTTTAATTGTTCATACAAATATTTGTTTGTTACCTTGCATCTAAACAAAAATAAATTAGAATTGACTACCTAAGCAAAGTTGTGTTTCCAAATTACTGCTTATGGAATACAGTTTGTTGAAAGTAACAAAAGGACATATGAAATGAGGGACTAATCAAAGGACCTGGATGAAAGCTAGATTAAAATAACAGACTGAGACACCTGCACAGCTACACCATCATGGATAATTGCTAGCTACTGATAACATCAGTCAGAAGGTAAAAGGTAATTATATCTTTTGTTCTCATTGGTAGCATCTATTTGAGTGCGCAATCTGCACGTAGCTTTAGAACTTCATCTCTAATAGCTGATAATATAACAGCTGTTTGTACAAACATTTTATTTTCTTAATATCATCTCCATTTGGCCTAAAGAATGGGACTTTTGGGGTAGGGGATGTGGACCTTGTTAATGAAATTTATGTTATCCTCAACTCAAGAATGGATTGCTGCAATACAGTCTACAGGAATAAAATCTACAATTAGTTTGTAAACTGCAGCCGATGTTCAGTGCAACATTCTTTTACTAATCAGCATCTCATAATGTGCCATGCTTGAAGATTTACGCTGGCTTGAACTGATGGTAATTAAAATATAAGCACATTGCACAATGATAGTAAACCTGTGTTTTATGCACTTAAGTCAGCATATTGTCTTTTCCCTTAATTTATGCAATCCATCTTTATAGTGTTGCTTTGTCTTTGAATGCCAAGCTGGAAAATCTCATGCTTTCTCTACATCAGGACTGCTCATCTCTGGCTCACCCTCCCCCCAATACCATATGGAAGACAAAAACAAAAGGGAGCACTTCATTAGGGAGCACAGGATAACTAACTAATGCTCATCACCATGAATTTGCCACAAAGATGTGCCCTGAGCACATCATCCTTAGCAGTAAGTATTTGGGATATAGGACACAAAAAAAGCTTTGTCTTGACAGTTACTAAGTATGAGATGGCTTGAGAGCTACCTATGCGAAATTTGGCACTGCACCAACCTTATGTTGACAAAGACGTGTCAAATATGGCTTGGTATTTTGGATGAGCTGCAGTCTAGCCCTGCGGACTGAGTATTCCTTAGCTGTTGGGACGTAGTAGGGCTGCTCCTAGAGCGCAGCTTTGTGTTCAAAAGACATTCAATGTGTGCTCCGGAATGGTTTCGTGATATCAACCAGAATGCAGGAAGAGCAATGATTCACAATTCTCTTTGAAAGTACATGCCTGATCTGTACTACAACAATATAGGTACATCTGATGTCTCAGCTATTCTTTGAACGGAAATGAGATTAATGATGGTATTTAGCATTACTTGGGAAGTGCATCAGGTCTACTAACATGAAAACTACATAATGTGTTAAGTACCAGGTGCCTTCATTTAAAGCACAAATTTGCTGATGCAAAGTCACTAGATGAATGCAGTTTTGAGAAGATCTCCATGGGACTGTTGTATACCAGCATTTCATACCATGCAAACAATTTAGGGCCAGATACATCAGCAATGTACTCCAGCTCTTTTGCGATATTCTGACAGCCCAAAGAGGCCATAAACACAATTTAACTGGTCTGTTAAGTCAGGTTCCTGGCTGCTCTGTGCCACCAGGCAGGCTAAAATGTACCAGTGAATTTGTCCTATATTCAGTCTACAAAACAGTAGAAAACCTTAGTGACATCTGAAATGCTGCATTATTACATATGCCAAAATAGCAACATATCTACAAATTTTGTTGAAAACTGGAAACGCAGATAAAATTGTTCATTCAACAAAAAGAATGAAAATACTATTAAAAAGGAGGCTCGTTTTCTGTTTCCAGTTCACCTACCATTGCTGTTCAACAAGAGAGAGAACATTCCCACCTGCCACAGAAGCACATACAGCCAGTAGCATTTAAGCCAGATTTTCTCCATTTCCCCAGGATGTATTTACTGAAGGTATTAGAAATCAGGAAGGCTCTGCTGGACACTTAGTTTTATTCCTATTCTCCTCAAAAGTATACAGGAATTTCTCCTGAAAATAAAGACACTTCAACACTGTTAGAGATCTCTCCCGAAATCCGCTTTTTCTTTTTTTTTTTTTTCACAAAAGAAGATGAAAAATTCTATGTCTTTGACTCAGAAAACTTTATTTTATACATCTTATATTATAATATCTGGGAGCCTGTACTGTAAGTATAACAAAAAGCCCCACTAAAATAATAATTTCTTCAACTGCCTTTAAAAAAGTAGTAATGTCATATAACTGCAAATCTTCTTTTACAATGAGGTTATTCAATCTCCTTCCCTTAACATGCACTCAGGCTAAAATGGTCTATTGTCGAGATCTAAACTATGTTGTTTTCAATCCCTGCAAAGCTACTGACAAAAGTAATGTGTTTACTGGGGTCTTATAGGCTCACTGAAAGGTTAACACTTCTCACAAGACAGATTTAAAGATACACACTTAGTACAGACTATTTGTTATTATATGGTAGCTTTCAGGAGGCAATAGTTATATATCTTTATATAGCTTTATGCCTGCACTCCACCAAACAAGTACTATCCTTAGTTGCACTCATGATAGTCGAGGCCCACAAAAGAAGCTGAAGAGAACAGTTTTCAGGAATTTGACTTTATTCGCTGCCTTTTTCTTGACTCCCCACTCACTTATCCTAAGTAAATGATCTGTTACTAGAGAGGGAACAGAAGATGATCTGTGTGCTGTTCTTGCTGGTTGCCTGGAAATCACAGAAAACTGAACAGTCAGTAGCAGTAACTGCAGCAACCTCAAGCCACCTCCATGTATGTATGTAAATCTAGCTGCAGAGAAATGACAGAAAGAGAAGCTGGCCTTAAAAATCACGAGACTGGTCTTATATGATGCTAGATTTAAGCAAACCACAGATTTTAGTCTCTGACTTCAATGATTCAAAACCTTCCCTCAATAACTGTGTACAGTGATATCCTAAATGCCATGTATTGAATGAACGTGTCTGGCTTCTATATTTTGTATCAGAAATTAATTGATGGACAACACCTGCAATAACAATATATCTGCTATAATAATAACAACTGTTATTAAGCCTCTTGTGATGGTATCTGCAGACTACAGCCTTTTTGACTGTACAGCATAAAATTAAACTGCGTTCATATTTTACCCTTTTAATATTTTTCTCTCTAATTGGCAGACATACAGGGAGCACGCAGCTTATTACATCCAAGTTTGGAAATCCATGACTTGGAAATTATATATGGCCACTAAATAATGTAGCTTGTGGTGCTGAAAATACTGTTTTCTGACAAAGTGTTTCAAAGCTTAAAGATTTTGTTTACTGTGGATCCTAAGTACACTGTACTTTATCCAGGAATAAGGCTCCACTTGGAAGCAGTTCATCAGAGTTCATGTTTCAGAAATGTGAACAATGGGAGGGCATGACCCCTATATAAAGTTTGTATACATCTGTTGACGCGGAAGTCACGGACACTG
>NW_009720066.1:588-805 GCF_000703405.1 Apaloderma vittatum | reverse complement strand
CCTACAAGTGCCCCAAGTGTGGGAAGTGCTTGAGCCGTAAGTTGAGTCCTTCCAGGCATCAGTTGACCCACACTGGAGAAAAACCTTTTTCCTGCTCCCGTTGTGGGGAAGGCATTTTTGAGAAGCATAAAGTCAAGGTTCACTGAGGGATCCATACCAGGGAGAGGACAGAGAGGTGTCAGAAGTTTACAAAAATCTTTTGGGACTCCTACAACTT
>NW_009720066.1:0-500 GCF_000703405.1 Apaloderma vittatum | reverse complement strand
AGAGAGTTTTCCTGGCCCAAGCTGGGTCCAAGTGGATTATGAAGTCTCATTGGCCAGTGGGGTCATTAGCAAGACCCAAGGTTGAACCACTAGCCTTGGGATGATGTTTGGGTGGGACGCTCTTGGCATCTCGTGATACAAGCTGTGACCATTCTATTATATTTTATTCCATTTGCTCTTTACGTGTTTCTCTCTCCCTGATCACCGCTTCCCTTGTTAAAAGCCTGTCCTGTTAATTACTCCTTGGTTACACCCTGGTAGGATAAACCTTGATCTCCCCATGGATGAGACTTTGGGGCTTCCCAGTGGGACAGAGGGATATGGGACCATGGTGACAAAGGGATGAGCCACTTTCACTGCCAGCTCAGGGACTATTTTACACTGAGGAAGGAGATGCTGTCAATGGAGGAAACCATGGTAAAAAGTGTCTTGAGGCTGGAGGAGGCAGAAATCCAGCCAGGCACCTCCAAGAAGAATGGAGTGTAGGGGATGCTGCCTTC